>NC_069506.1:89037682-89092682 GCF_027579735.1 Bombina bombina | reverse complement strand
CCACGTTCATATTCCCTCATGAGAACATACAATTACAGTATGTGATCCTGATGGTCATTATGGCCATTTTGCTAAGTATAGCACACAGGTTATTTGGTTAGAGTATCACACATTCTATATTACGAGAGTGTTAGGTCCTCATATGGTGTTATTTGCCCCAGCCCAAGGTTTAGACCTAGACATTAGAACACAGAGTGTTCATTGAGAGTCCTTGATCATAGTCTAACATAAGAGTTCATGAAAATATCTTCAGTGGCCCCCATTGCCAGCTTGCTGATTATATGACCCATTTTGTTACATTTCAGTGTCACTTATTCTACACTATGGCACAGTTTTTTTTTTAACATAGGTTGAAAAAAGACTGAAGTCTGAAGTCCATCGAGTTCAACCTATACAAATCTAAAATACTTACAAAAAGCTCCAGTTAAGGTTAAATAATCCCATTAAAATGTGACCCATTTAATACTAGCAATCATATCCATGAATTTTGTTTATATACAGAAATTTATCCAGACTATTTTTAAATGTATCTATGGTATTGGCATTCACTACCTCCTTTGGTAATGAGTTTCACAATTTTATTGCTCTTACAGTGAAAAAACGTTTCCGTTGCAGGAGATTAAATCTCCTTTCCTCCAACCTTAAAGGATTACTTTCTGTTATAATTTTTAAGCTAAACAACTAACATATTAAAGTTAATAAACATTAATTAAAACCTACTGACCTATATTTTCTCCAAAACGAAGTTTCATAACATTCTAAAAGTTATATCTTTTATTCGCCGATGATGTCACGTTATCCTGCCCACTATTTTCAGCACTGCATGTTCAAAATACTTAAACCAATAACTTTGTGTTTAAAGCGCCATTTTGAAACCTAGGTACTGTAAACGGATTGGTACAGAGCAAAGGATACCCATGGAGTGGGTTTGGAAAACAAATTTGCAGACAAGATTTCTGATATACGGTAGAGATATGTTAATGAAATGCTATTGATAAAAAGCGTATTTGGGGTAGTTAGTTAGTAACAGGCATAGAAAATATTTACTTAAAGTGGCCCTTTAAATTATGACCTCTTGTCAGAAACAATTTTCTTGGAACAAACAGAGCTTCTGCTATCTCTGTATATGGGCCTTGAATATATTTATATAAAGTAATCATGTCACCTCTCAAGCGCCTTTTTTCTAAAGAAAACAGACCCAGTTTGGCTAGCCTCTCCTCATAGGTTAATTTCTCCAATCCCCTTATTAGCTTTGTGGCCCTTCTCTGAACTTTTCTAGTTCTGCAATATCTTTTTTTAGCAATCAGTCCCCAGAACTGCACTCCAAACTCAAGGTGAGGTCTTACCAGGGCTTTATATAATGACAGAATTATGCTTTCCTCCCTTAAATTAATGCCTCTTTTAATACATGCTAGTATCTTATTAGCCTTTGAAGCCGCTGCCCTGCATTGTGCACCCATCTTTAGCTTGTTATCTATTACTACTCCCAAATCCCTTTCCTCCTGTGTTTGGCTAAGTCTTGTCCCATTTAAAAAATACATAGCCTGCTTATTTTTACTTCCAAAATGTAGAACCTTGCATTTTTCCGTATTAAATCATATTTTCCATTCACTTGCCCATAGTTCTAATTTTAGCAAATCCCTTTGTAAAGAGAGTTTGTCCTGCTCTGACCTAATGACCTTACTTAACTTAGTATCCTCTGCAAAAATAGAGATGTCGCTATTTAATCCTTGCTCCAAGTCATTTATAAAAATATTAAAAAGAACAGGGCCCAGAACTGATCCCTGGGGGACGCCACCGATTACCTTTGTCCAATCTGAGTATGATCCATTTACTACTACTCGTTGCTCCCTATCTTTTATCCAGTTATTTATCCATGAGCTAACATTTTCAGCTATTCCCAGTCCCTTAATTTTGTGCATTAATCTCTCATGTGGCACTGTATCAAATGCCTTTGCAAAATCTAAGTATATCACATCAACTGATTCCCCTTTATCTATATTTTTACTTACTTCCTCGTAGAATCTAATTAGATTAGTTTGACATGATCTCTTTCTCCTAAAGCCATGCTGATTAGAACTCATAATCTTGTTTACACGAATATGCTTATCAATATAATCCCTTATAATCCCTTCAAATATCTTCCCCACTATTGATGTCAGACTAACTGGTCTATAGCTTCCTGGATCATCCCTGCTTCCTTTTTTGAAGAGTGGCACCACATCAGCTTTACGCCAATCCTGGGGTTCCATGCCTGAGGATAATGAGTCTTGAAAAATTAAGAGTAAAGGTTTGTCTATAACAGTGCTAAGTTCCCTTAACACCCTTGGGTGTATTCCATCTGGGCCTGGAGTTTTATTTACCTTAATATTTTCCAGTTTTTTCCTGATATCCTCTAAACAAAACCCAGTTAGTGGTATGGACTGGCATGTTCTATTCTGTTCCAAAGTATCATTCAATGGTTCCTCTCTTGTGTATACTGAAGAAAAAAAACTGGTTTAGTACCTCAGCCTTCTCCCTGTCATTATTTATCATGCTACCCTCCACGCATTTTAATGTACCTATATTATCCTTCTTAGATTTTTTGCTATTTATGTACTTAACGAACCTTTTAGGGTTAGACTTAGAATCCTTGGCAATTAATTTTTCATTTTCAATTTTGGCTAATTTGATTGCTTTTTTGCATGCTTTGTTACATTCCTTATAAATATTGTGTGTTGAGTCTGTACTATTTTCTTTTAATAATTTAAATGCCCTACGTTTTTTCCTAATTTCTCTTAACACATTTTTATTTAGCCATAACGGCTTTGTTTTTTTATTTTTATAACCATATGGTATGTGTTGATATGTATATTTATTTAACACATTTTTAAATATTATCCATTTATCCTCTGTATTTTTATTAGAAAATACATTGTCCCAATTTATATTATTTAATGATTTCCTTAAATCGTTGAATTTTGCTTTCTTGAAATTAAAAGTCTTAGTTAAGCCTTTAAAATACTGCATATGAAAAGAGATTTCAAATGTGACCATGTTATGATCACTGTTACCCAAATGTTCTTTAACTTCTATGTTTGATATTATATCTGTATTGTTTGATAGCACTAAATCCAATATAGCGTTACTCCTAGTTGGCTCCTCTATTAATTGTGACAAGAAGTTATCCCTGAGAACATTTAAAAACCTTAGCTGAATTACTAGTTTCATTGGCCCAGTTTATATCAGGGTAGTTAAAATCTCCCATAATTACAGCACTGTTATTAGCAGCCTTACCTATTTGGATAAGTAGTTGAGTTTCCTCCGGGTCACTAATGTTGGGAGGCTTGTAGCATGTTCCTAGTAATATTTTTTTAGGATTTTTCTCCCCACTCTTTATTTCAACCCACAGGGTCTCTACATTGTCACTTGTATCATAAATATCTTCCCTTATTGTAGGTTTAAGGTTAGGTTTAATATACATGCAGATTCCTCCACCCCTTTTATTATTCCTGTCCCTCCTAAATAATGTATACCCCTCTAAGTTAACTGCCCAGTCATGTGAATCATCCCACCAAGTTTCAGTTATACTGATAACATCATAGTCCTCTTCTGCAACTAAGAGCTCCAGCTCCCCATTTTACCTGTCATGCTTCTTGCATTTGTTGTCATACATTTAATTTTCATGTGCTTTCTGCTGCTACTTTGTGTGCTTTCCTCTATACTTTCTAATGTGACATTTCTTAAGTCATCCCTTCCTTGAGATATTAAGGTAGTGACATATTCACAGACTGATCTCTCTGTTCTATTTTGTTCTAACTGACCCAATGTAGAACTTAGACATTAGGATATTTGTTTTTAATTGGAGACTTTTTAGGTCTCTTTATTTATTCTTGCATTTAGGTTATTTTTCCTCCTAGGTTGTATGTATAATGTGTTGTTCACGGAGCACACTTTTTTGTTTTTGTGTTTTGTTGTTGCTTTTGGTTTTTACTTGCACAAGGTGTTCGTGATCCCTCACTGACTTTGCACCATGGACGAGCCATAGCTCCTAACGATTTATATGTATACAGATGGTGTGGCCGATGGAAGACTGCCATAGGTGGAAGGATGTAGAGTTTGGTTCCTTCATAGAGTGTCTCTGGGCCATGGAAACGGTTGATAGTGTTGGGGGTTGTCATGAATCACATTAACTAGTATGATAATACAGCCAATGTGTTAGATCACTTTATCTTATGTGTATTGACATTGGGGCTTTTATATTAGAGCCCAATCATCCAATCATTTGTTCTATGTTTAGGATTAAGAGTATACAAGTCACTTGCTATATTAAGTTGATTGTTTCTGCAATCCCTTGTACATTAGCACTTGTGTTTTGGTGACACACTTTCTGCTAGTTTATTCTGGGATGTTTGGCAGGTATTGCCTATAGGCACTGTATGATTGTTTGGGGGTTGTGTCGAGTTGGTTGTGGGATATTTTGGTTGCTGCTGCTCATTGTTTATTTTTTAATGAATTTTTATTTTTATTTTGTTTCTTCCCAAACTATAGGAGGGGAGGTGTGCCCCTGCTGCTCCAATGAGGATAGGTGGGCAGGGCAGCATGATGCTGCGTACCAACACTGGTTAGTGTACAGACTGTGACAGGGACGATCTGTATGCCGTACGCCTATTACAGGTATAATATGAACTGGAAATGTAGGTGATGTGTCCCCAATGAGCATCGGCCAGGTACAGCAGGTTTTTGTCATCAACTGGGAGTGGTCTCCCGGGTTGTTTGCTTTAGTTGCTATGACGATGTCGTATAACACAGGATGTGGGCGTCTGTTTTGTTGTAAGGTTACAAGTTTACACAGTGCGGCATAGAGACTAATTCTAAGACGATCTGATCGCAGACTTAACATAAGCTGGGAATAAAGCCGATATGGTGTATTTTCATAAGACACTGGTAGTTGTGATGGTGTTAAAGTGGTTTGCCCCTATATATGGGATAGATGATGTGTTACAGACACTAGACAGTAACGGGGAGTGGTTTCCCGGAGTGTGTGTCACTGTTGTCATGACAAAGTGTGACATCACAGAAGATGGGCACCGGTGCTGCTTGCCAAATGGAATTACTTTGAGAGCGGTATGTATCATTTACACATTGAACCGGGGCAGAGTCTAGTTATTATTATTATTATTTTTATTTATAAAGCGCCAACAGATTCCGCAGCGCTGTCCATGGGTACAAAAATAAAAGTAAAGTACAATACAATATAAAAGACACCAGACAAAGTTTAACAAACAAATACAGGGAACTTAGAGTATAGTGAGGTGGATGAAACCATAGAAGCATACACTGGTATTCCGGATTAACCAACTACAAAGAACTGAGTACCCCTTCCAGTGCGGCAACTTACCTCATATGATTGAGGTAACTTCTGGTAAGGGAATTCACTGCATTTAAAGATCATCAAATGGATCTTCTATGACATTTTGTATATATTTAAGGAATATTGGTCTCTTACATCACTGATACTGTATACATATCAATCGCACATTATTCTGCTTATATAAGGACTTGTGAGCGCTGTTATCCCCTTGCACATTCATTGTTACTGCTGCAAACTATTTCCTTTTCCCCTGACTAGCGCATTTTGTGAGTACCGCTTGTTCTCAGTTCAGGACTCCTGAACTGTAACATTCTACTTGTGTGCTATCTATCTATCTCTATATCTATATCTATATCTATATTTTTTTTTTTTATATATATATATATCATATGGAAATTGAGCCATTTGATACTTGGACTTTGCTTATTTGTTTGGATTATACAATTTTAAAAAAACTCTCCAATTTACTTATATTATCAATTTTGTTTTCTTGTTATCCTTTGTTGAAAAGCAGGCATGTACGTTTATGCGTGTGCATGTGTCTGCAGCACTATATGGCAGCAGTTTTGCAGCAATGTTATATATTAGCAAGCGCACTAGATGGCAGCACTATTTCCTGTAATCCAGTGCTCCAGAAACATGCACAATACCTACTTCGATATCTATTCAACAAACAATAACATAAGAACACCACAAGTGTGATAAGAGAAGTAAATTTGAAACTTTTTTTTTTTTTATTATTGTATTCTTTATCCGAATCATGAAAGAAAATAATTTGGGTTTAAAGCTTCAGTAAACTCACTTAAAGAGCATGCACGTCAGTTCTCCAGATCATCAATTTAAGGGACAGTCAACACCCGAAAGAACTTTATCCCATACCTTGATCCGCCAAAGACAATGCGCCTGCACCGCATCCCATTGTTAACACCTCTAACGTTATACTTGTAATCGTCTGAATCACATACGTTTTTCTAATAAAGATATGGCAGCCAAGCTCCTCCCCCTCCTCCTTCGTCCCCTTCTTTACTAAATGCCATGCTCGTTCATGTATGAACTGTTGACGCATGTGCATTTTATGCTCTGTCAGTTTTCAAGCCGAAATCAGAAGTGCAAGCGTGAACGCGTGTTAAGAATCCAGCCGAGGATTCGATTCTGATTCAATTAAACTGAAACCTACTACGTCACGGTGGGGGGAGTTTGGCTGCCATATCTCTATCAGAAAAATGTATGTGCTTTGGACGATTACTCATATAACGCTAGAGGTGGTGAAAATGGGATGCGGTGCAGGCGCATCGTCTTTGGCGGATCGAAGGTATGGGATAAAGTTGTTTCGGGTGTTGACTGACCCTTTAAACTTTTTTGGGGTTGGCACTTAATGATACATTACACAACAACTATTTCATCTGTGATACAATAGTCTGCATTTTTATTGTGCTTCTTTCTATCAGAGGTTTGCTGCAATATATAATAGACAAAAATATTATGTAAACAATTTTCAAGTGTGCCAATAGACACATACATGCATTAAAATAAATATACAAAGCCCTGTTTTTTTAACTTTGCCGTAATTTTTTTTTTTTTATAAGTTGGTTCTCATGTTTTGTTGACGGTGACAGCCTGTGTATGTAACTTAAAGGGATATAAAACCTATTTTATTTTTTTCTTTCATGATTCAGATAGAGCATGCCATTTTAAGCAACTTTCTAATTTACTCCTATTATCAATGTGTCTTCATACTCTTGATATGCTTTGTTAATTGAGCAGCAATGTCCTACTGGTTGCTGACTGAACACATGGGTGAGCCAATGAAAATCAATATATATATATATATATATATATATATATATATATATATATATATATATATACTAATCATCTGATAGAACCTAGGTTCTTTGCTGCTCCTGAACTTTCCTAGATAAACCTTTCAGAAAAGGATAAGACTTCTCGATATCCTTTTCTGAAAGGTTTATCTAGGAAAGTTCAGGAGCAGCAGCTGACTGGTGGCTGTGTATATATATGTGTATATATATATATATATATATATATATATATATATATATATATATATATATATATATATATATATATATATATATATATATATATATATATATATATATATATATATATATATATATATGTTGCACCGATACCATTTTTTTATGACTGAGTACAAGTCCCGATACTTGTTTTCAAATACTCGCCGATACCAATTACTGATACTTTTTTTTTTATATGTCATGTGACAGTATACCAAGCACAATACAGACTAATTATTTAAGATTCCTTCTTTATAATTATAAAGGACTGTAATTCAAAAGACATTATGAAATGAAAAGTTCACTGAACATGTTTATAAACAAAAAATATTACAATAAAATATTAAATTTAAAGGGGTGATACAATTGGGTTGTAGGGCTGTTATATAACATCAATCTGAAGTTGAACAGTCTTTCACTTTCCAAACTACTGCATGGGACAGAAAGATATTTTTGGGCCATTTTAGCCAGAGCTGGAAATCTGTTTATTAACTGCCCAGTACTTCAGGGGTTTGTCTGAACGAGGTACAGTGATCTCTCCTACAATAATACAAATAACAGCAATTTGTATTGGCAGAACAGTAGTAAACAATTTTTAGTTTAGTCTCCACTCCAGTTTAAAATGAAATGGGAACATGCAGTTTGAAAAAACGCCACAAGATAGCATATGGGTAGGAAGTGGAGGTATCGGTTTAAGTATCGGTGCATTTGCACGAGTACAAGTACTCATGCAAATACTTGGTATCGGTACATTATATATATATATATATATATATATATATATATATATATATATATATATATATATATATATACACACACCCATGTGAGCCAATAAAATAATAGAAGTAAATTGGAAACTTGTTTAAAATTCTATTCTCTATCTGAATCATGAAAGGACATTTTTGGGTTTCATGTCCCTTTAATCGTTTTTACAATCAAGATTTCAAGCAAGTTGCGGCATGGCCGGTGTTCCATCCGAATCTGCTACCTCTGACTGCACATGCTCTGTATTACGTAATCGCACTCGACAAATGTTAAATAGGAGTGTGTGGAATGTGATTACATAATACAGCATGTGCAGTCAGAGGTTGCAGATTCTGACAGAACACCGGATGTGCATCTCGTAGTCGCAGCAAAATCCGACATGACAACTTCATTGTCAGAATTTGCTACCTCTGAGTGTGCATGCTGCTGATTTACATAATCGCATTCCTCACATTCCTATTTAACATATGTGTAGTGCGATTACGTAATACAGAGCATGCGCAGTCAGAGCTAGCAGATTCTGACAAAAGAGCAAATTCTGATAGAACACCGGCCTTTGGAGTTTAAAGGACCAGTCAACACAGTAGATTTGCATAATCAACAAATGCAAGATAACAAGACAATACAATAGCACTTAGTCTGAACTTCAAATGAGTAGTAGATTTTTTTTTACAATTTTAAAAGTTATGTCTTTTTCCACTCCCCCTGTACCATGTGACAGCCATCAGCCAATCACAAATGCATACACGTACCATGTGACAGCCATCAGCCATTCACAAATGCATACACACTTATTCTTGCACATGCTCAGTAGGAGCTGGTGACTCAAAAATTTTAAATATAAAAAGACTGTGCACATTTTGTTAAATGAAGTAATTTGGAAAGTTGTTTAAAATAGCATGTTCTATCTGAATAATGAAAGTTTAATTTTGATTGAGTGTCCCTTTAAGAAACATTAGTCAAATGTACACTCCTGCATAAGTCTCTGCCCAACACTGGTTTCAAATAACTCACTAGCAAGATCCCTACAAGAATTTCATGCCCTGCATATGACCTTCTCTCACAAATTCAAAAACATATAATTTGCTTACAACTCAACACAGTAAACTGTGGAAATATAATCAGAGAGAAGAAAATAATTAAAATAGAAAATGTATCCAGAGGTAGATTACAAATACATAATTATGTGCATTCTATTCCACACATCTGCTGAATGCCTCCCAATTAAATTATGTTTCAGATTGTAAAATAAAAGGTTTATCTGTAGTAAAAAAATAAATTATATTTTCATTATTTATTTTGCTCCCCTGAGTAAAATAATGGGCACGGTCATCATCGAACCCTAGGTGTTCATTATCAAATCTAAAGGAATACTGGGGACATCAAATGCATAAGATATATAGGGCTCGATTTATCAAGTTCTTCTCTAAACTTTGACTGCAGGTTCACACAAGAGAACCTGCAGTCAGGATTTATCAAGCAGAAGTCATTAAACCACCTCTCCTTGTTCTCCACCTCTCAGATGGAGAATTTCAATCTCTGGTCTCTTCCAGTCACGAGCGCTTGTGTGCAATGGTAAATGCGAGCAGTGGATTTTAACATGGCAGTGCCCATTACTTTACACCTAGACAATAAATGTAAATCCTTTAAATTACACATGCAGCTGGGGCGACAGAGCACGGTGGGAAATAATCACTGTTCTGCTCCTTTAAAATTAAGTATAACAGTATACGTCAAGGGACATGAAACAACATTTTTCTTTCATAATTCAGATAGAGAATACAATTTTGAACAACTTTCCAATTAACTTCTATTATATAATTTGCTTCATTTTCTTAGTATCCTTTGTTCAAGAAGCAGCAATGACCTACTGGGAGCTAGTTAACACAATGGGTGAGCCAATAACATGAAGCATATACGTGCAGCAACCAATTAGTAGCTCCTAAGCCTACCTTGGTATCCTTTCCAACAAAGGATACCAAGAGTACAAGACAAATTAGATAAAGTAAATTGTTTAAAATTACAAGTTCTATTTGAATCAAGAAAGAAAAAATTTGGACTTCAAGGGACACTGAACCCAAATTTTTTCTTTGATGAATCAGATCTACCATGCAATTTTAAGCAACTTTTTAATTTACGCCTATTATCAATTTGTCTTCTTTCTCTTGCTATCTTTATTTGAAAAGCAAAAAAGTTTAGAAGCCAGACCATTTTAGGTTCACAACCTGGGTTGTTCTTGCCGATTGGTTGCTAAATGTCAGCCACCATTAAACAAGTGCTGTCCAGTGTTTTGAACCTAAAACTGGCTGACTCCTTAGCTTAGATGCCTCCTTTTTCAAATAAAGATAGCAAGAGAACGAAGAAAATCGATAATGAGTAAATTAGAAAGTTGCTTAAAATTTCATGCTCTATCTGAATCATGAAAGAAAGAAAAATTGGGTTTAGTGTCCCTTTCAGAAGCGATTCCCAAATAGACATATGAATTCTGGTGTTTCATTTAGTAGCAACGAATACCGACAATGGCTGCCGCCTGCAGCATTTGGCTCTTTTCGGAGTCAGATTTCTTCTTTTGAAAGTGCAACACATAAAGATCTTTGTGTGTTGCACAAGAAAAAATCCAGTGTCAAAAAAGCCAAATGCCCTTGGTGGCGGCCATATTCTGCATTTGTTTCTAAATACATGTCTATTCCCAACTACTTAGGGCTAGATTTATTAAAGCCCTACGGCTGCAAGTTCTCACAAGAACTTGTTCGCCATCATTTATCAAGCAGCGGTCACCAGACCGCCGCTTCCCTAACCTCTTTGCCACCTCTAATGTGGCGAAATTCAATCTCCTCGGTCTAGTCAGACCGAGGAGATTGACAGCTCCTGACCGCGCGTGATTGGCTGTGCGCGGGCAGGGGGCGGGATTGCACGCAAGCGCAAAATTGCGCTCGTGTGCAATGGCAAATACCTGCGGATAATTTTGCACCGCCACAGGCGAGCTGAGGCGTACAGGGGCGCGTATACGTGCCCCTGTCCGTCTAAGCTTTAATAAATCTAGCCCTTAATCTGATGTGATTTTTAAAAAGTGTGACACAGTATGCATTGTTTTTTTTACTATTCCTGTGACACCTTAAAGGGATACTGAACCCAAATGTTTTCGTTCAAGATTCGGATAGAACATGCAATTTTGAGCAACTTTCTAATTTAATAATTTTATCAAATTTGTCTTTGTTCTCTTTGTATCTTTATTTGAAAAAAGCAGGAATGTAAGTATAGGAGCAGCAAACAATCAGCAAGCGCTATCCAGGGTGCTGAATCAAAAATGGGCTGTCTTGTAAGCTTACATTCCTGATTTTTCAAATAAAGATACAAAAAGAATGAAGACAAATTGATAATAGGAGTAAATTAGTTGCTTAAAATTGCATGCTCTATCTGAATCATAAAAGAAAAAAAATGTGGGTTTAGTATACATTTAAGGACTAACATCAATAAAATTAGATTTAGATATTCCTCAATTTTATAGGAACAGAATAAAAGTGACAGTTTACCCAAATCTTTATCTCCTTTAATTTGTTTCCAATGATCCATTTTACCTGCTGGAGTGTAATTGTTTATAAATAGCTCCTTAGCCTTTATGATGGCATTGGAAATATCTGATTTAGACTGTAGTATCCATGCCTATAATGAATGTTTCTATACCTAGGTAGCGAGAAACTATGTAAACACAGTCATCAGAAGAAATTACACTCACAGTGTTCTTTCTAAGTATTGTACAGATAAATAGATAAGAAAGAAGCATTTGAGTGATAAGATAATGAGATAACTAGACTAATCTTCAAAGAGCAAATCCAGCTATTTATTTTGCAAAAAGAAGCATAAATAAGGAATTTCTCATACATTTTATACACTGCAGCTGGTATAACAAGTCATGGGGATCACATTCAAGGAAAAACTATTTAACAATGAACTGTCCCTTTAACTTTTTTTTGCTTAGCGGTGCACAGAGTGTGTGTGTGTAGGACAGTTTGCTCTATAAATGCAATTTTAGCACCCACATCCATTTATGCACAACCCATCTTTTGCTGACATCAAGCATTTAAAGCAAAATGTTTGGGAGCACACTCAGAAATCTCTCTATATGTGAAGGATATACTTTATTAAAAGGGACTGTCTAGTCCAAAATAAACTTTTGGGATTCAGATAGGACATGTAAAGGGCGTGTAATTTTAAACAACTTTCCAATTTATTTTATCACCAATTTTGCTTTGTTCTCTTGATATTCTTAGTTGAAACCTAAACTCAGGAGGTTCATATGCTAATTTCTTAGACTTTTAAGGCCGCCTCTTATCTAAATGCATTTTAACAGGTTTTCACCACTAGAGGGTGTTTGTTCATGTGTGTGATATAGATAACACTGCTCATGCATGTGGAGTTACCTAGGAGCAAGCACTGATTGGCTAAAATGCAAGTCTGTCAAAAGAACTCAAATAAGGGGGCAGTTTGCAGAGGCTTAGATACAAGGTAATTACAGAGGTAAAAAGTGTATTTATATAACTGTGTTGGTTATGCAAAACTAGGGAATGGGTAATAAAGGGATTACCTATCTTTTAAAACAATAAAAACTCTGGTGTAGACTGTCCCTTTAATTTGGGGCCTTTTATATGAAACTTGTTGTCTCTCAAAATGCTGATTGGGTATCACTGGTATAGAAGGTACTTTTATAATGGAAAAAGAAAAAAAAGAAAAAAAAAACACAAAAAACTCCTGAACCAAAAAAAAAAAAAAAAAAATAGTCTTTAAAATGATTTAGTATAATTACAAGGAAAGTAAACAAATTATTTGTATCATATTTGTGCAGTATTTGCACAATTAATAAGCATAGTGAAAGACTATCTTTTTAAAGACATTATCACTCAATTTCGCACTCCCAGTTTAATCTTTATACACCATCTGCCTGGTTCTGTATTTTTCCCCCCTAAAAAAAATGTCAAACTGCTCAACCACCCTGTTCACCATATAAAGGGGTCGATTTATCAACCCCTTCGCCCCGCTACGGCTGTAGAGAACCTACAGTCTGTATTTAACAAGCAGTGTTCATCAGACCGCTGCTTCCCTAACCTTTCTCCACCCCTTAGGTGGTGAATTTCAATCTCCCGGTCTCGTCCGACCGGGGAGATTGACAGCTCCTGCCCGCGCGTAGGCAGGGTGCGCAATTGCACGCAAGCGCAAAATTGCGCTCGCGTGCAATGCTGAATTCCGGCAGCGGAATTCAGCCCACTAGAGGCAAGCTGCGTCGGACAGGGGGCGCGTATGTGCGCCCCTGTCTGCTACAGCTTGATAAGTCGACCCATAGTGTGCCTCCCAGCCTGGATAAAGCAAAGACAGCTTTACTTAGCAAGGTAACACACTATATATTAAGGTGAATGGCACAATTTAACTGGGTTGTGATTTGTAAACAACCCTGTGACGTGGTGTAAAAAAAATGTAGCGCCAGACGGGTGGTCTATGGAAATTGAACTAGGGACTTTACTAGGAGGGGGGCTATAACGAAAAAAAAAATGTCCCTATTTGAGCTTAATAATTGTGCACATACTGCCCTAAACAACAGTCTTCCTTGTTGCAAACAGCCAATTGATTGTCCAAGTGGTTCAGGATCTGGGAGACACACTAGAGCATGATAGAATAAAGAAAGGCCCTGCCTGTGAACATAGTTTCCTGTGCCTTCCATTTACATATACACAATCATATATTAATGCAGCCCCAAATAATCACGCCCTGCATACTAAAAATAAAGTTCAGCTTAGTGGCCGATATCAACAAGCAGAACAGTAGAGAGAAAGAAAATCACCATATTAGGTTCCATGGTCTAATTAATGTTTATATTATGCAAAAAAATACTAAGATATAAGAAATGGAATGATACAGAGGAATCACAAGAGATACATGTGACTTCACTATGAAATTCAATTTTGTTGGTAAAGAAAGATCATGTTAATTATTCTTAAAAAGCCTCCTGAATATTTTGCAGTGTCTAACCAACAATTTCCACAAACCAATATAAACATCAACTACTGGTCCTGTACTAAGGCCAAAAGGTGAGCTCTATGACAAGAACAACTACTGCATGAATAAGTCACAACGGAGATAAAAATAAAGGTGGTAGAATCAGTGAATCTGTGACATCCCACTAATGGGCAGAAATCCAAACAAAGATTTGCACATGTGAAAAGTCTGATGTGTTATGAAAATAGATATCTTAGAAAATATGCACACTATGGGATAATGGATATGTCATACAAGTTATACAGACCAACACAGACAGCATGGAAGATGGGCCATACAAGATACAAAAGAATGCACACACTGAAATAGAATAGTGAAAAAGATATGCCACACAATGTGCATTCACATAAAAACAAGTTACACTGTAATAAAGGAACAGGCCAAAACAACTAAAGTGCATGCACTGTGTGATAAGATACCTTTCACAAGGTACACTGTTTGATAAAAGGGACACATCACACTCATAACACACACACACACACATATATACTGTATATATAAAACATGTGAGAAAGGCAATGTCACACAATGTGTAAATTAAAGAGATATGAAAGCCTTAAAGGGATACTGAACCCAATTTTTGTCTTTCATGATTCAGATAGAGCATGACATTTTAAGTAACTTTCTAGATTTATGCCTATTATCAATTTTTCTTTGATCTCTTGTTAGCTTTATTTGAAAAGGTAGGAATGTAAAGCTTAGGAGCCAGACCATTTTTGGTGGCTTCATATATTTACTTAAAATTGCATGCTCTTTCTGAATCATGAAATAAAAAATGGAGTTTCATATACATTGTATGATATAAGTAGGTTATTCAAACAAAGTGTGATGGAAGCAGATATGCTAGCCAAGGTCTAGACTGTGTGATGGAAGAAGACATAGCCCACAAGGTACACACACAGTGGTGACAGTGTACATTTGTCACAAAACACACAATAATGTTAGTGAATATGACACACAATGTGGAATGGAGTGAATATGACACACAATGTGGAATGGAGTGAATGGCAGTGGCACACAACGTAAACACAGACTGGTATTGGGGGTAAATTACAAGGCACGCGCACTGAGCAGGACATAATGTAGGATGGAGGTGAGATGTCACATAAAGTACACAGCGAACACTCAGATGGTAACATAAAGTAAAGGCGCACCACGAATAACCCACTACTATACCAAAACGGGCCTCCAGGGCTACAAATGTTCAAAGAATCACATCTTTAATTCAATACAATACACCTAGTCACATGACTGAGAGGGGCAGCAGGCCTAGGCACTTACCTTCCCGATGCTCTACAACATCGATGTAGGTTTATATAAGCCCATTAGAGAAAGAGGTAGAGCAGGAGGATATGTGGGTGGCCTAGGTCGGCTTTGCCCGTTCAGTGTACAGGTTTGTGGGGTGTTGAGGGGCTGGTCCTTTTGAAGGTAGTATCCTGAGGTCGGCGGGGGTGTCACAGTATGTTAGGCAGCAGCATAGCAATGGGGTGGTGCTCAGATGAAGGGGGAGGGGCGATTTATCCCGGTGCCTGAGTCTGTGTGTGAGAGAACCTGTGCCAACTAACTCCCATCCGCCTCTAATTCTTCCCACTTCCAGCAAAATGCGGGATCATTGGAGGACATACAGTGATCATCCGCCCCACTCAGCAAAAGAGGTGAAATCCAACGAATCAGCGAGTCTACAAAAGTGATTTTAAAAAAATAGCGAGGAGGCAGACAAGGACGAAAAGCTTGACATCCGGGTATTAATCACGTCTGCGGTGTTGCATGATGGGAATCGTAGTTTCACAGCTAGCTTCGAAATCTGAATCGTGTTATTGTTCCGAGGCAGCAAGGCAGGGTGAAGATTCAAGCATTAGCACACCTTTCAGAGACAGGAGAAACAATGGTTTTATTTTATGAACATGAATTGTATTGGGACACAAATAAAAGAATAAGAATGGAAGATTACCATGCGGCATCATTGTACTTCAAAAATCGGTATGGGGGTTTAAATGACTGCTACCAACAATAATGCAGCAACAAAAAAGGGGAGCCATATTTTGTGGTGTAAAAAGCTCTACTCACCTACATGGATGCATTGAGCCCCCTTTATTAAAAGCCAGGTGGACAAGGTTCTCTCCTGCAAGCTGCCTGCATTTAACATTGCACGAGCGGTTGCTGTGTAATGCCACCCCCTGGTATTTAACATTGCACGAGCGGCTGCTTGTGTAATGCCACCCCCTGGTAGCGCACAGCCAATCTCGATTGGGAGGCTAGCAACTTGACTAGCGTTTCAGGCCCGCTCACACCAGCCTGAAACACTGAGGCCCTGAAGTTGCATATGCAGCTTAATAAATGGGCCTATTTCGAGTTTCCATTTCGGCTATGTTTTTTTCTGGATACTTATTAGTTACCCCTAATGTAGGGTGTGCAAGGAGGAACATGTATTGTGCTGTTTATCATGTTGTGATAACAACATGATACATACATGTTGTAACGCCCAGCTTACCCTGCAGCATGCGTAACTCATAAGTGTCCAGGAAAACATGGTCGAGGTGGCATCCCTAGGCCCAATGTATGAAACCCTCAGGCTACATTTTGATGATTGTTCAGATGAAGCTAAAGTATATCAAATAACATTAAGTATAATACATAGGGAGGGATAAATTAAGAGGAGGGAAAATATTAGTCTTTGTGTCTTTAATAAAATCTAGATTATTCCGGCACAAAGCTAGGATAATTGGAATTTTATTACAAGACCAGAGACTTCATATTTTGCTAGTTTAAAGCAAAGATTAAGAAAAACAGATTTAAGAAAAAAGATTAAGCAAGGCATGTTGAATGGGCTTAAAATAGAAGTGTTTGAAGACGCAATCAGAGGACCAGTCTGCTGCTTTAAGAATTTCTTGCAAAGGAGCAGATTTTAAAAAGGCTTTAGAAGCTGCTGATCCTCTAACCGAGTGAGCAGCAAAAGCAAAATCAATGCCAGCTTCTGACATAACCCATTTAACCCACCTCGCTTTTGAAGTAGAAGAGAAAGTATTGTGAGGGGTGATAAAGGATAAGAGTTGATTAGACGAAGAAGATCTAAGTGAAAAAGTTCTAGACTCATACTTTTTCAAACATGAAACAACACAGAGGGAAGGTTCGGAAGAAAGGTAAGGATAGAAAATAGAGGAAGACAAAGTCTTAGTTCTGCAAGATAGCAAAAAGGTAACACCTTCAGGAGAGAAACATTTAGAGTTATAATCTAAAGCCCAAACATCAGAAATTCTACGAAAAAAGATCAAACAGAGAAGAGTAGCTAGTTTAGCAGAAATTTGTTTAATGGACAAAAGTAAATTAGAGGGCCAAGATTTAAAAAGGGAAAAAAATCTACATCCCAAAAACGGTTATACTTATGAGTAGGGGGTCTTTTTAATCTTATGACTTTAAGGAGACGACAAACCAAAGGATGTTTGCCTACAGGGGAATTATTTATGGAATCATGTTTAGCGGAGATAGCTGATGTAGACATATTTATAGTTCTGTAAGCTAAACCGAGATCGAAGAGGTGGGACAAAAAATTTAGAATATTAGTTATAGGAGTTAAACCGGGATCCAAATTTATTTGCATGCACCAGCAAAACCATCTGGACCATGCAGAAAAGTAGCATTTGTGAGTACCCGGGGCCCATGATTCACGAATGAGGCTTCTAGCTCCGTCCAAAAGGCTGAGGAGATTTCTGACTTCTCCGTAATCGTCCAGGCTATTAACCTGAGGGATTGGTTAATCACAAGGTTGTGGGGATTGCCGTCGGGATCTAGAAGAAGGTCTTAACAAGCGGGAAGAAGGAGGGGAAGCTAGTATGACATCTCGAGAAGGGAGGGGGTACCATGCTTGAGATGGTCAAAGGGGAGTTATCAAAATCAGAGAGAGAAATTTCCTTCGAACAATCAATATTGTTCGGGCAATCAGAGAGAAAGGGGGAAACGCATAAGCTCTGAGAGACAGCCATAGTTGAAAAAAGGAATCTATGGCTAACGCGTCAGGGTCTGGCCGCCAGCTGAAATTCTGAGGAAGTTGAGACGAGACGCAAAGATATCTATATAAAAGGGACCGCAAAGAGCTTGAATTGAAAGAAAAAATCTTCTGTTCAACATCCAATTGCTGGAGTATCTGAGAAAACGGGAGCCCCAGTCTGCCGCCAAATTTTAGAGACGTGGAATATATTCCGCTTTGATGGAGATATTCCTGTCTAAACAAAGATGAATGAAATGTTTGATGTTGGAAAGATTTCTTGATTTGGTACCTCCAAGACGATTTAGATAACGTACCGCGGAAATGTTGTCCATCCGGAGAAGAATAGAGGTGGGAAGATGAGACTTCACAAAACTCTTGACCACAAAGAACCGGCCAAGAGTTCCAGACAATTTATATGAAGTTCTTTTTCTCCAGTAGACTATTTGCCTCCTGTTATAGACGGTCCTCAACGAGCTTCCCAGCCTGAACATCTCGCATCCGATTCTATAATTAAATCTGGAGCTTTGCTCTCCCATTCCAGGCTTCCATATAGGAAAGCCACCATGAAAGCTTTGGCTTCTCATGATAATGGAATGGGGTTACAATAAGAAAATCCTTTATGTAAGAAGGAAAGTTTTAATCTCTGAAGTTTTCGATAATGAAGGGGGGCAGGAACGATAGCCTGGATAGAGGATGAGAGTAACCCTGGCTATATGACGGATAGGAACTGACTGTTTGGAAATTGTTTTGGATATCTCCTTTTTTTATATTCTTTTTTTTTTCTAGGGGAAGACTTAAAGGGACATTATACACTCATTTTTTATTTGCATAAATGTTTTGTAGATGATCTATTTACATAGCCCATAAAGGTTTTTTTTTTTTTAATGTATAGTTTTGCTTATTTTTAAATAACATTGCTCTGATTTTTAGACTACTAACCAAGCCCCAAAGTTTTATGAGAATACCGTCAGCTACCTTCTCCAGCTTGCTCCTGTTTGTGTTAAGGGTCTTTTCATATGCAAAAGAAGGGGGAGCAGGGAGTGTCTTATTTCCCACTTGCAGTGGGCTTTCCAGCTACCTTTTCAACAGAGCTAAACTGAGAGCTTCTAAGTAAGTTTTTAAACAGTTTTATACTGGACTTTTATATGTGCATCTTATTCTTTATAGTAGTGTCTATTACATGCAGTTATATGAACATGAGTGTATACTGTTCCTTTAAGGTGGCCTTTGTTGTGTCTATTAGAAAACCCAGAAAAGTTAGTGATTGAGTGGGAGTTAGGACTGATTTCTCTTTGTTTACGAGAAAACAAATTCTTTAGAAGATCTAAAGTCGTGAATAATTCTTGAAGGGAGAGAAAATTCTGGTTCATCAAAAGGATGTTGTCCAAATAAATAATTAGACGAATCCTTCGAAGTCAAAGCCATGATGCAACTGGTTTTAGAATTTTTGTAAATATCCAAGGGGCAGAGGACAGGCCAAATGGAAGGGATGTGAAATTTCAAAATTGGTCTTCCCAACAGAACGTCAGGAATTTCCAATGCTCTTGAGCTATAGGAACTGTAAGATAGGCATCAGAAAGCTCTAGATGAATAAGCTAATCGTTGTCTAGAAGGCATTCCCTGGGGAGATGAATGCCTTCCATCTTGAAATGATTGTAAACAACACAGGTGTTTAGGGATCTTAGATTGATGACTGGCTTGAATTTGCCGTTTTTCTTTTTTACTAGATAGATGTTGCTGAAATAAGCTTGGTGGGGATTTAAATTTGGAGAAATTGCATCTTTTTGATAAAACATTTCTATTTCTTTCTGAACCAGAATTTTGTCTGCTTCTGAAAAATAAATAGGATTTGTTTTTTGTCTAAATTGGGGGAGAAATAAAATCTATCAAAACCCCTAGTACTGCATGAAGAACCCATTGATCTGAGGTAAATAGATTTCAATTGTGGGCATAAAGGCCTAATCTTCCTCCAACTTTGGATGGGGAAGAAAGGGGAATTAGAGAAAAAAGAGGAGTTATGTCAGGGTTTTTTCCCTGTTGTGTTTGCCATGTGCTGCTGGCAGCCATTTTACTCACCTCTCTTCCTGACTATGGTGCATTGTGGGGGATGCTGCTCATTTCCTGCACTTCCTTTTATGGCCAGACTGGTGTGCATCATCCATGTGAGACAGGATGCAGTCTCAGAATTGTGATGTCATCACTTTTCATTTAAAGGGCCTCTGTTCAGTATACTTTGCCTTTGCGTTGTCTCAGACCTGTTTGTGAGAGTTCCTGTGTATTACCTGGCTGCCTGACGTCCTTCCTGGTTCCTGATCCCTGGCTTGTTCCTGACTCTGCTGTTTTCCTTGTTCCTGATTCCAGCTCGTCTGATTATTCGATTTGGCTCCTGACTCGGCTCGTCTGACTACCAACTCTCGTTTTGACTTCTGGCTTGTTATTTGACTTGTGGACATTTTTTTATTTTTTGCTATTAATAAAGGTGTAAATATTTTTGCACTTCTCATCTCAGTCTGATTCCTGGCACCCTGACAAGTTACCTGTAGGAGGGCGAGATCGTGGTCTGGAACGAAAGCCTCTTTGCTGTCATGGTCTGGCTCGGGAAGGAAAGAAGGAAGCTTGTTGGAAAGTTTCTTGTGCATATCTAGGCTGTTGATAGTACTGGTAATTGGATTGTTGAATTTGAGGCTTGGACATAAAATAAGGTACGGACAGGAAAGCAGCCTCTGCCTTTCCCGGCCCTGTCAGAGAAATTACGTGGATTGAAAGATTTCCTCAAAGTAATTTTAAGTTTGTTTAAAGTTGAAAAAGTATTGTCATATTAATTAAGATCCTTCAAAAAGGCATCTCCAAATAACAAACCATCTTTATCTGAACTAAGTTCGTTAACAGCAGAATCGCAAATCTTTGGATCTATTCTACGTAAAATATTTTTGCGCCTTTCAATTATCATGGCAGATTTGGTATTTCCAACAAAAGAAAGAATTATTTGAACCCATTCTCTAACTGTAGATGGGTCAAGATAAGATTGTTCCATTAAAGCTTGTTCAGAAAGCTCAAATAACTTTGTAATGGATTAAATTGTGTCTAAAAGTTTGTCCTGGCAATTACGCCAAGATTTATCGATTCCTTTTTTTAATTTTATAAGCAGGGGTCCCGATATATTTAATTACTTTATGGTCAATTTCACGAGTATTGTTACTATTCTTAGGTAATAGGGGTCTGGGACATCCGGCTCTCATGTTATTTCTGGAGCACTTATTAAGGGTTTTTTTAAGCTGAAAGTCCACAAATTCTGCAATGTCTATTGCTGGAAACCATTCAGAGGATCGAGGATGCTGAAGGGTTTCAGCATTAAATCTTGGATTTCCAAGAGCATCAACAAATTTAAATTCCTCGTCCTCAAGGTGTTTAGATTTCTTGAAATGTTTTTTGAATTTTTTAGGTTCAGAGTCAGAGAAATCTGAAAAATTAAAGTCATTTTCTGAGTCAAAATCATAATTATCATTAGAGAAATAAAAAGTAGATAATGCTGCTAATTCTTGTCTAGATAAATAAGCAGTTTTGTGTTTGTGAGAAAGGGGTCTTTTTGCTGATGTGTTACTTCCTTTTCTGCCAGGAAGGTTAATTAAGGATAATTTTTGTTTAGATTTATCCACTAATTTTCTGCTTACTTTAATAGCATTAGAAGGTGCTTTTCTTTTATAGATTGTTTGTTTGGAAGTAGAAGGTAAATTAGAAAGTAAACTAGTCATTTGAGACCTATATTTACCTAGAGATTAATCAATCATGTTTTGAACAGACTGTTCAGTAAGAGGATTAGAACAATCAGGGTTTTGAGGCATATTGACAAAAAACAATAAATAATAAATATAAATACTATACAGAAAAAATAATAATAAAATTATAAAGATATAATTTAAATAACTAAATGAGGAAAATATATAATTTCTCTGACAGAAAAAGTAAAAGAAAAATATATATTATTAATGAATATATATATTTAAACCACCAGGTGTCAGGATAAACCATGGAGAGACAAAGAAATAAATTCTTTCAGCAGAAAACCGCAATTTGTTACCCGGTTGCTACTGAGAAGGCCAGCTAAAGTGAATACAATGTAAGTATCGACAAGATGGAGGCGGGATTAAAGCTATGAAGGCAGGAATGCCCCCAAAATGGCGATGGATACAGGGAGAGGAAGCACCAGAAAATGACGGCCGAAAAAACACACAGGGAGTACAGCAAAGAAGAGAAGACCGGCAGACAGATGAAGAGGGAACCGGAAAGGAAAATTGAAAAACGGAAGGGAAAATAAGGTAAATAGATAAACGGAAACGATACAGAAAATAAATAAATACATCCAAAATAGAGTAATACGAAAAAGGGGAATATATTAAAAAAAAAAAATGATTAAAGATAATTATATAAAAAAACAGCTTGCAGAAGCAAGAGAAAAGAAGAATTGATTTTTAAAAAGAAACAAAATACAATAATAAACGTTTTATTAGATCAAAAGCAAGCACAACATTTCCTATACTTGTCTTCAGCTGAGCAGCAAAATAAAAAGAAGGTTGGGGTGCTCGGTTGTTAGTTTATGGTAACTACGGTTACCCTGATTGTTCACTTTATACCTTGGTCTCTAATTTAGCCTTTTCATTGATTGACTAACTATGCATGGTCTCTTTTAATGTTCTGTTATCTTGTATTACTTTAAAAACCTGCATTTGAGTAGTAAAGGAAAGTTTAAACAAAATATGAAGTCTCTGGTCTTCTAATAAAATTCAAATACCCTGCACTCCGCAACCCACTTGAAAGTAAAATTTTCTGTGAGCTAACGGTTTGAACTGTTGTCCAATCAGCACTCCAGCTACAACAAAAGGCACCAAAGGGAGGAGCACTGATTGGACAATAATTCAAACCGTTAGCTAACAGAAAAATGTACTTTTGAAGTTTCATATCTATGCTAAAAAGTAAGTTACAGCGCTTCTTCATTACAACTGATTAATTAAACTCCATCTAAAATATCACTAAGTTTCTGGATCAGTTTCATAAAGGGAAGAGTTTACCATCACTTTAAAGTGATTTTAAAGTGAATGTAAATTTTAATAATTAAGTGCCCGTTTTTTAAAAAATACTATTAAAAACAGGGGCACTTTCATTCATTAAACTTTACATTTGAAGCATTTTTTTTTAAATACCTTTTTCTTTAGGAAAACCAGACCGGTGATCCTCTGCCCATAGCTCCTGCTGTACAGCAATGACGAAACCGGCTTCCTCCAATTGGACGCAACAATTGGAGGAAGCTGGATTCGTCAACGAAATACTAAGTACAGCATTAAAAAAAAAAACGCTTCAATGTAAAGTTTAAAGAATGAAAGTGCCCCTGTTTTTAATAGTATTTTTAAAAAACGGTCACCGATTAATTAAAATTTACATTCACTTTAAACTTGACATGTTTTAAAATCAGGTCTGTTATCTAAGCAATATTTTAGATGGAAATTGGATTATTTCTAATGAAGATGCGCTGTAACTTTTTTTTCTTGAGGTTTGAACAATACAAAGAGTAATAGGCACCAAGTATGCACAATACAATACAGATACCCGCCAACAAATTAAGAATTAAACATCTGTAAAGAAAAATAGACTTAGTTTGCCCTCCAAAATATTATAGGCGGCTATAAGCCTCAGGTTGTACATACACCTAATGCAAGGAATTACATATTCTAACCTCCAACCTGTACAAAATCTTCACCAGAGCCTTAGGCAACTACTTACCAAATTCAAGAGGTTCATATAACTACATTAACCCAAGTCCCTTTAAATTTACACAATGCAATACATATCTTCATTTGAGTTGGGGATAGTTAGGAAATTATTTAAAGGGACATTCTAGCCCAAAACTTTCTTTCATGCTTTAGAAAGAGCATGCTATTTTAAACAGTTTTCTAATTTACTTCTGTAATCTAATTTGCTTCATTGTCGTGATATACTTGGTTGAAAAGCATATCTAGATATGCTCAGTATCTGCTGATTGGTGGCTGCACATAGATGCCTCTTGCTATTGGCTCACCCATGTGCATTGCTATTTCTTCAACAAGGGATATCTAAAGAATGAAGCAAATTAGATAATAGAAGTAAATTGGAATGTTGTTTAAAATTGTATTCTCTACCTGAATCATGAAAGAAAAATTTTGGGTTTCATGACCCTTTAAGGTGCAAACTAATAAACGTCTTATTTTGCCCTCTAAGATATTATAGGCCGATCTAGCTCTAGGGCCTCATGTTACCTAGGTACACAAATGAGGGATTAAATAAAATGGACTTTATTCTGGCCTCCTAACGATGTAGAGGCCTCTCTTGGGCCTTACACAGCTATTTACATAACATAGGAGGTTTATATAATTATAACAGACAGCTAATCAGATAATATTGTCATAACACGTCTTCAGAAAAAACATAAAATATACAACGTGAGGGATTAAATAGAATGGAATGAGGTCACGGATGAAGGCGTGAGCCGAACCCCGCATCTGACCATTCCCTGCTACATGTAGCTTGTTTTTATGTACTGTAATCTCTCCTAAGTGATACCAGCAATAAATGTGCTTTGTTTCGCAAACTACTTCTATGCTTGAGACCCGCTTTTTTTGTTACTGAATTAAATAGAATGGTCTTTGTTCTGGCCTCCTAACCATGTAGAGGCCTCTCTTGGGCTTTATGCAGCTATTTACATAGCATAGGAGGTTTACAACAGCTAATCAGATAATATTGTCATAACACGTTTTCAGAAAAAACATAAAATATAGAGACTATGGCATCTATTTATCAACCCGTCAACTTACTTGCATTCAACGGCACCAATACGCTCGCCTAACATCGCTGCCGCGGACCTGAATACGTTCTCCAAAGTTACCAAAAAAGCTGTCAAAATGTACGGGGCGATGAGCAGCGGACTGTTGTTAACGAACAGTCATCGATCTCGCTGCTCTTCGGCTTTTTCACAGCTTTATTAGTACCCTGTCACTAAACACCCACACTATACTAAACTGTTTACCCCCTATACTGCCGCTCCCGGAGCCCACTGCAACTCTAATAAATGTATTAATCCCTAAACCGCCGCTCACGGACCCCGCCGCAAGTAAATAAATTGTTTAACCCCTAAACTGCCGCTCATGGAGCCCACCGCCACCTACATTATACTTATTAACCCCTAATCTTCCGCTCCCACACCGCCGCCACCTACATTATATTTATTAACCCCTAATCTGCCCCCGTACACTGCCGCCACCTACATTATACTAATAAACCCCTAATCTGCCCCCCTACACTGCCGCCACCTACATTATATTTATTAACCCCTAATCTGCCCCCCTACACCGCCGCCACCTACATAATACTTATTAACCACTAATCTGCCCTCCCCTAAACAAATGCCACCTACATTTTTCTTATTAACCTCTAATCTGCCCCCCAGCTACATTATATTTATTAACCCCTAATCTGCCCCCCCTACACTGCCGCCACCTACATTATACTTATTAACCCCTAATCTGCCCCCCTACACCACCGCCACCTACATTATACTTATTAAACCCTAATCTGCCCCCCCCTACACCGCCGCCACCTACATTATATTTATTAACCCCTAATCTGCCCCCCTACACCGCCGCCACTATATTACATTTATTAACCCCTAAACCTAAGTCTAACCCTAACACTCCCTAACTTAAATATAATTTAAATAAATCTAAATAAATATTCCTATCATTAAATAAATTATTCATATTTAAAACTAAATACTTACCTATAAAATAACCCTAAGCTAGCTACAATATAACTAATAGTTACATTGTAGCTATCTTAGGGTTTATTTTTATTTTACAGGCAAGTTTGTATTTATATTAACTAGGTAGAATAGTTATTAAATAGTTAAATCTTCCAATTAGCCAATAGAATGCAAGCTCAATCCTATTGGCTGATTGGATCAGCCAGTAGGATTGAACTTCAATCCTATTGGCTGATTGCATCAGCCAATAGGATTTTTGCTACCTTAATTCCGATTGGCTGATAGAATTCTATCAGCCAATCGGAATTGAAGGGACGCCATCTTGGATGATGTCACTTAAAGGAACCGTCATTGTTCAAGAAGACGTCGGATGAAGAGGATGCTCCGCGTCGGATGTCTAGATGATGGAGCCGCTCCACGCCGGATGGATGAAGATAGAAGATGCCGTCTGGATGAAGACTTCTGCCCGTCTGGAGGACCACTTCTGCCCGTCTGGAGGACCTCTGCCGGATTCGTTGAGGACTTCGGCCCGGTTGGGTGAAGACTTCTCACAGTAGGGTGATCTTCAAGGGGTTAGTGTTAGGTTTTTTTAAGGGGGGATTGGGTGGGTTTTAGAGTAGGGTTGGTTGTGTGGGTGGTGGGTTTTAATGTTAGGGGGGTTGTAATTTTTTCTACAGGTAAAAGAGCTGATTACTTTGGGGCAATGCCCCGCAAAAGGCCCTTTTAAGGGCTATTTGTAATTTAGTGTAGGGTAGGGCTTTTTATTTTTTTTTGGGGGGGGGCTTTTTATTTTGTTAGGGGGATTAGATTAGGTGTAATTAGTTTAAAAATCTTGTAATTTGTTTATTATTTTCTGTAATTTAGTGTTTGTTTTTTGTACTTTAATTTTATTTAATTGTATTTAATTGTATTTAGTTTAGAGAATTTATTTAATTATAGTGTAGTGTTAGGTGTAATTGTAACTTAGGTTAGGTTTTATTTTACAGGTATATTTGTATTTATTTTAACTAGGAAGTTATTAAATAGTTAATAACTATTTAATAACTATTGTACCTAGTTAAAATAAATACAAACTTGCCTGTAAAATAAAAATAAACCCTAAGATAGATACAATGTAACTATTAGTTATATTGTAGCTAGCTTAGGATTTATTTTATAGGTAAATATTTAGTTTTAAATAGGATTAATTTATTTAATGATAGGAATATTTATTTAGATTTATTTAAATTATATTTAAGTTAGGGGGTGTTATGGTTAGGTTTAGGGGTTAATAAATTTAATATAGTGGCGGCGGTGTAGGGGGGCAGATTAGGGGTTAATAAATATAATGTAGGGGCGGCGGTGTCGGGGCAGCAGATTAGGGGTTAATAAGTATAATGTAGGTGTAGGGGGGCAGATTAGGGGTTAATAACATAATGTAGGTGGCGGCGGTGTAGGCGGCAGATTAGGGGTTAATAAGTATAATGTAGGTGGTGGTGGTGGTGTAGTTTGGGCAGATTAGGGATGTTTAGACTCGGGGTACATGTTAGGGTGTTAGGTGTAAACGATACCATAGGAATCAATGGGATATCGGGCAGCAGCGAACATAAGCTTTCACTGCTTTCAGACTCCCATTGATTCCTATGGCATCCGCTGACTCCAGGGCAGCGGATTGAAAACCAGGTACACTGGGCCGGAATAGTGGCGAGCGTACCTGGTAGAAATTTGATAACTAGCAAAAGTAGTCAGATTGTGCCGAATTTGCATTGGGAATATCTGTAACGACGTAAGCATTGATCTGTGTCGGACTGAGTCCAGCGGATCGTATGTTACGTCACAAAATTCTACTTTTGCCAGTCTGTAGGGTTTGATAACTAAGGGGAATCAGGCTCGCCACAAATACGCTGCGGAATTCCAGCGTATTTGCGGTTGATGGCTTGATAAATAGATGCCTATGGCTTAGTAAATTTGGAGATTTAATATAAATAAGCTTATAATGAACTAACAATTGAAAATATAAGTGGGCGCCTAAGAGTTAGGTATACCAAAGTTAAAGTTTGCCCTGAACTGACCACACTTTCATCGAGATTACGAGTTTTGCGGTAACAGGGGTGCGTTGCTAACTAGCCTTTTTTTTTTTAACGCTACCTTAAGACAACGCTGGTCTTACAGTTTTTTTAAACCTGGCGTTAGCCGCAAAAAGGTGAGCTTAGAGCAAAATTTAGCTCCACATCTCACCTCAATACCAGCGTTGCTTACAGTAGTGGTAAGCTAGCTAAACATGCTCGTGCACGATTTCCCCATAGGAAACAATGGGGCTGAGCTGGCTGAAAAAAACCTAACACCTGCAAAAAAGCAGCGTTCAGCTCCTAACGCAGCCCCATTGATTCCTATGGGGAAAGGAATTTTATGTCTACACCTAACACCCTAACATGAACCCCGAGTCTAAACACCCCTAATCTAACACTTATTAACCCCTAATCTGCCGTCCCCAACATTGTCGCCACCTACGTTATAATTATTAACCCATACAGTGCCGCTCCGGACACCGCCGCCACCTATTTTATCCCTATGAACCCCTAATCTGCTGCCCCCAACATCGCCGAACCCTACATTATATTTATTAACCCCTAATCTGCCCCCCGAGCGTCGCCGGAACCTACCTACACTTATTAACCCCTAATCTCCCACCGCCAACGTCGTCGCCAATATAATAAACATATTAACCCCTAAACCTAAGTCTAACCCTATCCCTAAAAAAATTACTACAATTAAATAAATTATTCCTATTTAAAACTAAATGCTTACCTATAAAATAAACCCTAAGCTAGCTACAATAAAACTAATAGATACATTGTAGCTAGCTTAGGATTTATATTTATTTTACAGGCAAGTTTGTATTTATTTTAACTAGGTAGAATAGTTATTAAATAGTTATTAACTATTTAATAACTACCTAGCTAAAATAAATACAAATTTACCTGTAAAATAACTCCTAACCTAAATTACAATTACACCTAACACTACACTATCATTAAATTATTTGCATAAACTAACTACAATTAACTACAATTAAATAAACTAAAGTACGAAAAACAACAAACACTAAATTACAAAAAATAAAAAAATAATTAATTTTTTTTTAAACCAATTACACCTACTCTAATCCCTCTAATAAAATAAAAAAGCCCCCAAAATAATAAATTCCCTACCCTATACTAAATTACAAATAGCCCTTAAAAGGACTTTTTGCGGGGCATTGCCCCAAAGTAATCAGCTCTTTTACCTGTAAAAAAAAATACAATACCCCCCAACATTAAAACCTACCACCCACACACCCAACCCTACTCTAAAACCCACCCAATCCCCCCTTAATAAAACCTAACACTACCCCCTTGAAGATCACCCTACCTTGAGATGTCTTCACCCAGCCGGGCACAAGTGGACCTCCAGAGGGGCAGAAGTCTTCATCCGATCCGGGCAGAAGAGGACCTCCAGACGGGCAGAAGCTTCATCCAGGCGGCATCTTCTATCTTCATCCATTCGGAGCGGTGCGGGTCCATCTTCAATCCAGCCGACGAGGAGCATCCTCTTCAAGCGAAGTCCAATCGAAGAATGAACGTTCCTTTAAATGACGTCATCCAAGATGGCGTCCCTTCAAATTCCGATTGGCTGATTGGATTCTATCAGCCAATCGGAATTAAGGTAGGAAAAATCCTATTGGCTGATCCAGTCAGCCAATAGGATTGAGCCCGCATTCTATTGGCTGTTCCAATCAGCCAATAGAATGCAACCTCAATCCTATTAGCTGATTGGATCAGCCAATAGGATTTTTCCTACCTTAATTCTGATTGGCTGATAGAATCCTATCAGCTAATCGGAATTCAAGGGACGCCATTTTAGATGACGTCATTTAAAGGAACCTTCATTCTTCACTTGGACTTCGTTTGAAGAGGATGCTCCGCGTCGGCTGGATTGAAGATGGACCCGCTCCGGATGGATGAAGATAGAAGATGCCGTCTTGTTGAAGACTTCTGCCGCTTGAAGGACCTCTTCTGCCCGGATCGGATGAAGACTTCTGCCCGTCTGGAGGTCCACTTGTGCCCGGCTGGGTGAAGACGTCTCAAGGTAGGGTGATCTTCAAGGGGGTAGTGTTAGGTTTTTTAAGGGGGGATTGGGTGGGTTTTAGAGTAGGGTTGGGTGTGTGGGTGGTGGGTTTTAATGTTGGGGGGGTATTGTATTTTTTTTACAGGTAAAAGAGTGATTACTTTGGGGCAATGGTAATGTTAATGATAGTGTAGTGTTAGGTGTAATTGTAACTTAGGTTAGGATTTATTTTACAGGTAAATTTGTACTTATTTTAACTAGGTAGTTATTAAATAGTTAATAACTATTTAATAACTATTCTACCTAGTTAAATACAAAGTTGCCTGTAAAATAAATATAAACCCTAAGATAGATACAATGTAACTATTAGTTATATTGTAGTTATCTTAAGGTTTATTTTATAGGTAAGTATTTAGTTTTAAATAGGAATAATTTATTATATTGTAGTAATTTTATTTAGTTTTATTTAAATTATATTTAAGTTAGGGGGGTTAGACTTAGGGTTAGACTTAGGTTTAGGGGTTAATACATTTAATATAGTAGAGGCGACGTTGGGGGCGGCAGATTAGGGGTTAAAAACTTTATTTAAGTGTTTGCAATGTGGGGGGGCTCGGTTTAGTGGTTAATAGGTAGTTTATGGGTGTTGGTGTACTTTGTAGAACTTTAGTTAAGAGTTTTATTTTACGGCGTTAGCCCATAAAACTCTTAACTACTGACTTTTAAATGCGGTAGGAGTTTTGACAGGAGAGGGTCTAACGTTCTCTTCTTCCAAGACTCGTAATACCGGCGTTAGGCAAATCCCATTAAATAGATAGGATACGCAATTGACGTAAGTGGATTTGCGGTAAGCTTGAGTCGCGGAAGAAAAGTGAGCGGTACACCTGTACCTGCCAGACTCGTAATACCAGCGGGTGTTAAAAAGCAGCGTTGGGACCTCTCACCGCTGCTTTTTAAGGCTAACGCAAGACTCGTAATCTAGCCGTTTATTTCCATAGTAGTCCAGTTACTATACATTGAATATTAGCAGGAAAGGTGGTAAGTAATGCCAGAATTTGTATATTCCCTTATATAAGTACTACGGGCTATAGGCTGCCTCTAAGTATAATTATACTATCTTAATAGCCACCTCATTTACTGAGTATCTGGCAAAACTAATTCCCATGAGGCAGCATAAACTAACCATAAAGAGGCCTCCTGCTATCTCTTGCCAAGGATCTCATAGGGGTATTAAGAGTGGACATTGAATATAATTAGACAGGTCCTGTGGTCTCATAATACTATACAAGCTATTGTATGCAACTCACATTGAATTTTTACAGTCTATAATCCCCCAGAATAAACAGTACATAGATAGAAGAAAAGAAAAAAAAAACAACAAAAGTGCAATACAGAAACAGCCCTACGCTGACATTAAAAGCTGCAAGATATTAAGGCTTAACTGTAACGCACCTTACATAGCTAGAAGGAAAAGCTGCAGTAGACTTGTGGCTACATTGTCCCTAAACACAGCATGGGTATGAGGAACAAACAAAACATGCATATCAAATAACCCCTTAAAATAAGAAGCATAATACAACACAGGGGGGGGGGGGCGGAGCGAGCTAAGAAACGAATAGGTCGCATATTACTTCGGCTCTGCTGAAATTGTACATCAAACCTGTTATTTCGACCATCAGATTCAGTTAAAATTTACTCCAGATACTCTACCAACTTTTGTCTCTGCTAACGTCTACTTTTGAGCTCAGACAAATATGCTCTATTGAAGATAATTGAGATTCATTGGAAAACCTGGTACACAGACTGCGTGTGAACGGCCATCTTACCAACCACGAGGTAATCCACTAATGCGGAGACGTACCCACTTAGTACCTCTTAAACTTAGACCGGAGATACCAGTCTGCAGAAGTACGATCGGCACTTATCCCTAAATATACCTGCGACATCCAGGAGGGAGCGTCTACTATAGATTGCACGTACTTTGGGCTGCGTGACGTTGGGGGCCTGCTCTGTTGTCTTTCAACATGGAGGACAATCTAAAGACAATCTAAACCCTCTTTTTGGATTTTAAGGAGACTTTGTTCAGAGACCTAGGCAGCTGGCTTATATCACATACGGCTAGGAGGGCAAAGACCTCTATGCCTCTAACTCGTACTTCTTTGATCTCTTCGACACCTTTACTCACAGATACCCAGAGGGAAGGTAGGGAGCAGTACTTTCACCATGTAGGACAAGCCTGCTCCTTGTGGGATGCGGCCGACCCCTTGGATCAAGGTACAATTACTTTTGCTCTCCTAACGTGCAATTTAGCTGACAAGAGCGGCAATTCAAAGATCGGACCGCCACCTCTTTATTTGTGGGGGAATTTGGAGGTGAAGAGCCCTAACACATTGTCTGCACACTTGCAGTTTGCTTGGCCAGAGTCATTATTATTCTATACGGGGGAGAAGGTGGATGTGAAGAGTCTTAACGCTTTGGTCGCGTATGCTCCACTATCCCGCTGGCAGTCCGCCAGGAAAAAGAATAAAACCAGTCTGTCAGCTCATAAACTTGGAATAGGTTGACTTTATTAACTCTACTGGCCATGAAAAGAAGATATTGACATAGTTTAAGTTTTAGACTTTGAACTCCCTATTTAGTTTTCCTTATGTTTCTACTACCATTACTTTGTTGTGTAATAGTGTTTACAGGTTTCTATATATAGGACTTTAATAATATGGGTACATGTCTTGTTTTCTTTTTAATTACTCCCTTTTTTTTTCTACTTTGATAAAACATACTGTTTGGGGTCAGTCATTCAGCCCTAGGCTACATAAATGTAGCTTTTGCCAGTATATTAGAATCTTTCTGCTGCTTAATACCTATGCATTCTTGCCAACATGCTGCTTGGGTATAGGGTCCATGCTCGGGTAGCATGACTTGGTACTGAACTGACGTCAATTAATAGCTGTTTTGCAGTAATTTTAAGTATTCAACCGTACTTCTGGGATCTTATTCGTATTTTGTTATATAGAAAGTTAATGTTCATATGCAACAAGTCCTATTTGTGATGTTTAGTGAAATTCTAACAATATGCTTCTCTCTACTAGAATATAGCTGAGATACGTAGGGCAGGGATTGTATATCTTATTTTATGCTAGATAGTCCGTAATAATAATTTTTTCTAAGGATGTCTAAGATATCTTTTCAAATTTCTTAAGACACAGTACGGGGTTATAAAATATTTTGCTGGGTGACAAACTGTAGATTCTCATTTTCACCACTAGAGGGGAGGCAAGGATTAGTTGAAGTCAGTTCTCTACAGCAGACGTAATTTAGTTATGTATGTTTATGAGCTGAATGTATTAAGCAATCAATTCTCCCCTAGGTTTGCAAGCTATTCCATATATGTGGATGAAATATTTCTTGTTTATTTAATAAACAGCAGAACACAGATTCCATAGAATTATTTTCCTATACTTTTAAAATTGCGTGCTTTACTCCTAAAAAGTCAGTACCCCTTCCCCAATCTTTGATAGTTGGTTAATCTTTATCTACTAGAAGGATATGCTATAGTTATGTTTAACATGTCTCAATAATACTTAAAAGATCCAAAAGGGATTATATGTTATTAGGTCCAAAGTGACCTCACTTATAACTTGGAGGTGGAAAACTGAGGATTTGTATTTTATATTTCTTTTTATTCTTTACTAAAGGTACCACGGAGATAGCTTGACTAGGTTATTGTATTCAATGATAGTTTATTTTTATGTATTTCTATGCTCATTTGTCATTCCATTGTTCTTGAACATATGGTTTGTTTATTCTCCTCACAATGGTATTCCTATATGTCCTATGCCTCAGAATAGTGTCGTATTATTATGCATATGAACAGCATTGTATACTTTGATAATTTGCCCTTAGAGGTTGAGGGCTTATGTAAGTGGTTACTCTGTATTGTGTTTTTCTTAACCTCAATAAAATAAAAAATTAAAAAAAATAAAATACTGTTGTACATGTATCACTGCATTATGTGACCTATATACATCTTGTAGGTTTCCAATAAGCTATATAGATTATTTACTCTCTATTAAAAAAGTGCGTCACCTCATCTAAACATGTTTATCCTAGAGATAATGGAATCATTTTGGACATATATCTCTATGCTTAATAACAGACATATCTCTCAGAGACAAAAAGTCAATAGATTGTCATAGAAATAAAGAGTGTTTAAATTGCGCATTTTCTAGTGTACTAATTTTCCCCCTTTGTCAAACAAGGCCACTTTTAGACCTCAATGATCACTACCTTCTAGTCTGGGGGTACAAGCCTCTTTTGGGCCTGCAATATGAAGGATATGTAATAGGGGAGGAGTACTGACGTGTATAAAACAAATATAGTGCCCTTAACTCATAGTAAGGTTTCAAGCCTTAGTAAATCCAACTATCTCACTAATAGTCTGGCAAGGCTTTCTCATCTGACCATTTTACCTTTTGAATTACAGGTTAGGCACACATCTAAGTATAAGTCTATGGGCCAGTCAATAGATATATAAAAACTTAACCAACAACAAACCTACGGGCCCCGCAGTATTAAATACACTAATAGGAGTCTCGGCATCAGGTATGGCAATTTTCAGGGCAATGTCTGAAATCCAAGCTCAAAGGGGGATGCAGTTCATGATTAGGATTAGGTCAGACCTGGCGATCCAGAATCCACCATTATGCCAGTCACATCATCCCACCCCAACTTTGCACCAAAGCCCAGATCGGGGAAGTCTCCAGATATCTGATCCATCCATTTGGGAGCCAAGTTGATAGCGACATCCAGCTTGTGCCACGACCCTAGGCCACAGCCACTGCAGAGTTCTAAGGTGATAGAATAGTAGCAGGCTACCAACCCCGGATGCTCACCCGCAAAGCCATTCACTGGGGAGCCGGCCGCTCTCCCCCCGTGACCAAGCAAGCGACACCAGTCTGGATATCTCCAACAGAGTGCCTGCTATGGGCCTCTGTTAATTCTTGTCTGCTGGTGATAGCTCCTTCCATCGTAGTTATCTCCTCAGGTAAGTTGCGCTCCCTAAAAACTCCTAATTCGCCACCACCTTCCAAGTTTTCCTTTCCAGAACTAGCCTCCCGCTGTTCCCTCTTCGGTAAGACGGCTCTGATGTGTGTGCACTTATCCCGCTGCTGTTCCGCACCGCTCTGCGCACTTGAAGCTGTCACCCCTGCCATAGTAGGCCTGGAAGGTGTCTTAATAGCGGCACCCTCCAATGCCATGAGGCGGTCAAATCTGTGGTGTATCCGCAGCTCATATTCAGCGAATAAGGCTCGTATCTTGGTATAGAAGTCCTCCTCCATGTTGTAGAAGTTAGGCAGAGGATTTTAGTATTCTCTGCTTACCCAGTTTCCTGGGGGGGGGGGAGCTGAGATCTCTCTCCTTGGAGGCTGCCAGAGACACTCAGCGGTCCAGTTTGGGAAGTCCTGTTATATTAGGAAAAAAGATTTTTTGATAGTTCCATTCAGATAAATGTCCCCTGCATCTTAAGATATGAATTCTTGCTGGATGGCTATTCAATCTGCAGATTACAAGCGGAATGTAACTCTGTGCTCCCAATTTAGCGGCCATTTTAGACCATAGCACGGACACGCCCCCGCGCTGTAAATGTTTAATCTAGCTGTGCTATTCTAATACCACACACTCCGGCCAACCACTTCTAAACTCAAATTTCTTGTGAGCTAACGGTTTAAACTGTTCTTCAATCGGCGCTCTAGCTACAAAAAAAAAGTGCTTACGGCTAGAGCGCCAATTAGAGATCAGTATTTTCAGAGTTGCTTTTTTGTATCTTTGTTAAAAATAGTCTATTGGAAAGGCAGGGATAGACACAAGTCTAAATGTGTTAGGGACTGATTAAACATTTTTTTTTATATAGCTATAGAAAAAAGTGTCAAGGCATTCGCAGGTCTTATACAAATATATATATATATATATATAATTTATATATTTTTATTTTTCAAACAGGCTCATGTTCAGCATGTTCGTTAAGTCCTGCCTAATATCTAAGCATAAGCACTTACTTTAGTTACTCATTGATTCCAGTGAGCCCTATGTATAAAATAATATACAGCTCATGTGTACAATAAAAATCTTTCTGCTGTTGCTAAACATAAAACTATATGTGCTTAGAGGAATGTGGCTGCACCTCACTGACGAGGCCCATAGGAGGCCGAAACGATCGTCTGGGGTTGTCATGTTCCTTGTTCAGAGGAGAATTGCCGGGTATTTCGGGGCTGGACTGACCTTACTTGGCGGGATCAGACTGATATACTTCAGGAAAGTTTTCTTCTGTGAAAAGCACACTGGTCTAAAAGAAGCTGCCTCCGGGTGGTAAATCGCCATAGAACAAGCCACTGAGCTGTTGTTCGTTCCTGGTAGAGCGCTTCTCTCTTTGTATGCAAATTATTATAACCCTGGGGAAGTCTCCCTATGGGTGATGGGGGAAACCAGACGTGGACTCCTTGCCCAGTGTGCTTAGAGGAATGTGGCTGCACCTCACTGACGAGGCCCATAGGAGGCCGAAACGATCGTCTGGGGTTGTCATGTTCCTTGTTCAGAGGAGAATTGCCGGGTATTTCGGGGCTGGACTGACCTTACTTGGCGGGATCAGACTGATATACTTCAGGAAAGTTTTCTTCTGTGTAAAGCACACTGGTCTAAAAGAAGCTGCCTCCGGGTGGTAAATTGCCATAGAACAAGCCACTGAGCTGTTGTTCGTTCCTGGTAGAGCGCTTCTCTCTTTGTATGCAAATTATTATAACCCTGGGGAAGTCTCCCTATGGGTGATGGGGGAAACCAGACGTGGACTCCTTGCCCAGTGTGCTTAGAGGAATGTGGCTGCACCTCACTGACGAGGCCCATAGGAGGCCGAAACGATCGTCTGGGGTTGTCATGTTACTTGTTCAGAGGAGAATTGCCGGGTGTTTCGGGGCTGGACTGACCTTACTTGGCGGGATCAGACTGATATACTTCAGGAAAGTTTTCTTTTGTGAAAAGCACACTGGTCTAAAAGAAGCTGCCTCCGGGTGGTAAATCGCCATAGAACAAGCCACTGAGCTGTTGTTCGTTCCTGGTAGAGCGCTTCTCTCTTTGTATGCAAATTATTATAACCCTGGGGAAGTCTCCCTATGGGTGATGGGGGAAACCAGACGTGGACTCCTTGCCCAGTGTGCTTAGAGGAATGTGGCTGCACCTCACTGACGAGACCCATAGGAGGCCGAAACGATCGTCTGGGGTTGTCATGTTCCTTGTTCAGAGGAGAATTGCCGGGTATTTCGGGGCTGGACTGACCTTACTTGGCGGGATCAGACTGATATACTTCAGGAAAGTTTTCTTCTGTGAAAAGCACACTGGTCTAAAAGAAGCTGCCTCCGGGTGGTAAATCGCCATAGAACAAGCCACTGAGCTGTTGTTCGTTCCTGGTAGAGCGCTTCTCTCTTTGTATGCATAATATCATTATGCTTGGGGCATTTTATATATTTTTTGCCCCCTCCACCCCCCCCCCCCCCGAAAAGATTCTGTGGAATCCCATGGACAGGCATGCAGACAAATACACACACAGTCTTTATGGTACAGGTGCACAAATACCCAAGTTACGCATCCTTAGGCAATTGTCCAAGTTCTGAACGTAAACAAAACCTAGAATTTAAGCTATATGTCTGTTCAACCATAATTTACCTCTTTCACATTAAGTGCAACCACACTAATTATATATTGTTTTTTAGAGGACTGATAGGGCTTTCTTTTAGCATCAAATATTTATTTTTAAACTATAATTTTATATGAAAAAATTCTAAGTAAGTGTGAGAAATTAAGAAATTTTATGTTTGCCAAACAATTTAATTTTGAATATTATCATTCTGATATATATTACTGCAATAAAACTACTTGTGTTCAGTGATGTCCCACGAATATAACGATAACGCCCATGTACAGGGCCCAACATAGAGCCTACTCATTTACATAGAAATTTGGCGCATTCATTTTCTGGGCTTAAGTCGTCTTTCATACATTATAGCAGCCCAGGAATGAAAATTACCCCATCATGGCATACCATTGACAAAAGTAGACACCCCAGGGTATTCCAAAAAAGGCCATGTCACGTCTTTTTGTAAAGCCCTTTAGTCACAACACCTGGCCAAATGTAGTGGTCATATTTTTTGTATACGTTTTTACACAAACACCGCACTTTGGCTGTTTCTGTCATCATCCTTATATGTTTTGCTGCTATAAAACCCACATATTAGTATTTGGCAATGTCCTACAAATACAACAGTACCCCCCCATGTACAGGTTTTATGGGGTTTACAGAAGTTACAGGGCCAAATATGGGGTCTGCCCATTTACATGGAAATTTGGCAAATTCATTTTCTGGTCCTATGTCCTCTTTAAGACATTATAGCAGCCCAGGAATGAAAATTACCCCATCATTGCATACCATTTACAAAAGAAGACACCCCAGAGTATTCCAAAAGGGCCATGTCTTGTCTTTTTGTGAAGCCCCATAGTCACAACACCTGGCCAAATGTAGTGGTCATATTTTTTGTATGCGTTTTTTACACAAACACTGCACTTTGGCTGTTTCTGTCATCAACCTTTTATGTTTTGCTGCTATAAAACACAGATATTTGTGTTTGGCAATGTCCTGCGAGTACAACAGTATCCCCTATGTACAGGTTTTATGGAGTTTACAGAAGTTACAGGGCCAAATATGGGGTCTGCCGATTTACATGGAAATTTGGCAAATTCATTTTCTGGGCCTATGTCCTCTTTGAGATATTATAACAGCCCAGGAATGAATATTACCCCATCATTGCATACCATTTGCAAAAATAGACACCCCAGGGTATTCCAAAAGGGCCATGTCATGTCTTCCTCTTATGCACAACACCTGGCCAAATGTAGTGGTCATATTTTTTGTATGCGCTTTTTACACAAACACTGCACTTTGGATGTTTCTGTCATCAACCTTTTATGTTTTGCTGCTATAAAACACACATATTTGTGTTTGGCAATGTCCTCCGAGTACAATAGTACCCCCCATGTGCAGGTTTTGTGGGGTATACAGAAGTTACAGGGCCAAATATGGAGTCTGCCCATTTCAGTCTTCATGCATGAAAATTTGGAAACTTGATTTTCTGGGTCTATGTCCTCTTTGAGACATTATAGCAGCCCAGGAATGTAAATTACCCCATCATAACATACCATTTGCAAAAGTAGACACCCAGGGTATTCAAAAAGGGCCATGTCACGTCTTGTGAAGTCCCTTAGGCACAACACCTGGCTAAATGTAGTGGTCATATTTTTTGTATGCATTTTGTACACACACACCACACTTTGGCTGTTTCTGTCATCAACCTTTTGTGTTTTGCTGCTATAAAACCCAAATATTTGTGTTTGGCAATGTCCTACGAGTACAACAGTACCCCCATGTACAAGTTTTATGGGGTTTACAAAAGTTACAGGGCCAAATATGGGGTCTGCCCATTCACATGGAAATTTTGCATATTAATTTTCTGGGCCTATATCCTTTTTGAAACATTATAGCAGCCCGAGAATGAAAATTACCCCATCATGGCATACCATTTGCAAAAGGAGACAACCCAGGGTATTCAAAAAGGACTATGTTTAGTCTTTTTTGTAGCCACTTAGTCACAACATCTGGCCAAATGTAGTGTTCATATATTTTTATTTGTTTTTTTCTCACAAACACTGTCTTTTTACTATTTATATAATTATCCTTATATGTTTTACTGCTATAATACACCCATATTTGTGTTCAGTGATGTCCCATAAGTACAACAATACCCCCCAAGCACAGGTTTTATGGGGTGCCAGGAAGTTACAGGGCCCAATTTGGGGTCTGCCCATTTACATGGAAATTGGGCACATTGATTTTCTGGGCCTATGCTGCCTTTGAGACAGTATGGCAGCCAAGGAATAAAAATTACCCCATCATGGCATACCATTTGCAAAATTAGACAACCCAGGTGTCACGGATACCGGGCTGCAAGGGTTAAACCCCTACCCCCCTACAACCTCACCTTGTTTCTCAGTGGTTTGGGGCTCCTCACAGCAACCACAATCTCTGGAAGCTTTTGTTTGCTTGTTTTGCATTCTAAACTTGTTAAGAGTAGAGCTGATGTATGACTGGGAAAACCCTCCTAGGCTAGCTAGGCTCCTGAAAATCCCGGTCGGCCGACTCACAACGGACACCCGCCTAACCCCTCTCAGGCTGGCCGGGCTCCTGGAACTCCCGGTCGGCCACAGAACAGCAAGACACCCGCTAACGTTACCCCGGTCACTCCAGCAACCATGTGTCCCAGAGCTCCGCTCTTTTGGGGATTAGTAGCCCCTAGGGAGGACAAGAGGTGGGGGAATTACCGGAGGGGAGCTCCTTTGGGAACCAGGGTTTTTTGACACCCCTACCCCCATAACTTCAACGGGCTGTATCTCTGGTCCCCAGTGACAAATCATGCTGATTTTTGGACTGTGACATCTTGGGACCGAGAGCTTTAAAGTGACACCCGCTCCCCCGGGATCACCCTGAAACCGCCACCCCTGTGTCCTGGGATTCTGTGCTATGGAGGTGCCGGTCTGTCTGGAGGGGCGGGAATGGTGGGAAAATTGTGGGATTGTCCAGTATCTTATCAAGGTGAGCTTTGTGTATAAAAGGAGTGTGTGTTTTCAATAAAATCAGTTCCTGTTTCACCTGAATGCTAGTATGTCTAGTTATTTGGGTGGGCTCCTGCTAAAATCACTTTCCTGGGCTACATAGCAGCCTGTTCCAGGCAGAGGAAGGACCCTCTGGCAGAGCTACCTAGTCTGGGTAGCTGGAGTCTGCCATAGGGTGGGACCCTGAATACTGGTGCTGTCGGGCATCAGGGGTGGCTACGGACTGTGGTCACTTGCCAGCTACATAGCTGCAATAGGCAGGGAGGAAGCAGGACACGTTTGGCAGAGCTACCCAGTCAGGGTAGCCGGGTTATCCATCACACCAGGGTATGCCAAAAGGACTATGTTTAGTCTTTTTTTGTAGCCATTTAGTCACAACACCTCGTCATATTTAGTGGTGATATATTTTTGTTTGCTTTTTTCACACAAACTCTGCATTTTTGCTATTTATATATACACCCATATTTGTGTTCAGTGATGTCCCATGAGTACAACAATACCCCCCCATGCGCAGGTTTTATGTGGTTTCAGGAAGTTACAGGGCCCAATATGGTATCTGTCCATTTACATGGAAATTAGGCACATTGATTTTCTGGACCTGTGTTGCCTTTGAGACAGTATGGCAGCCCAGGAATGAAAATTACCCCCTCATGACATACCATTTGCAAAAGTGGATAACTCAGGATATTCTAAAAGGAGTATTTTAGTTATTTTGTTTACCTTATCATGGCCTTAAAGTGGACGGGCTTAACATATAAAGGGGCAGGACATGGTCAGGGGATCCATGAAGTTAGGAATACAGAATAATAAAATAAAATAAATTAGGAACACATACAGATTGCTTTCAAATTAAAAGTTTAACTCTGTGGGATATATTCGAGAGCAAATAGTGATACAGAGGCCAGGTAGAGGGGGCAGTCAGGGCAATGGTAACTAGAATCCTTCCTCTCTCCTTTTTTATAGCAGACTCTGCATTTTTTCTGGGGTGTTCTTTTGCAGACAGTGGGGGGGGGATTCTAGTGGGAACTGTACACTGGCACTGTAGTTTCATCGTGCATTGTGGAGAGCATGTACACATCTTTTTTTTATCAGTGTACCAAAGGGCCAGTAGCTCATTGTGGCGTAAAGCTCACGTTGTGTCCCTACTTTTCTTTCCATACGTCAGCTTCAGGGGGAAACCTGTGCAATTTATTTTGCGTTGTGCCACAGGCCACAATTTCAAAATAAAATAAAAAATTTAATAGCTCTGTACTGGTGTAATAATTATCGAGCCATAAATGGTACCCTTTGTTTAGCAGGGGTAGTAGGAGATCCCACACAATTTTCCCACTTGTGCCAACTAAATCTGGGCAGCCAGGTGGATCTAAGTGGCTTTCTTTACACTGGTAGATGCGAAATGCCCGGGTATACCCAGTACTGCATTCACAGAGTTTATAAAATGTTATCCCATAGCCGGACCTCTTGGATGGTATATATTGCTTGAAAAACAATATCCCCTTAAATTTCACAAGGGACTCATCTATGCAAATGTCCTGGCCAGAAATGTAAACTTCTTTAAAATTTTGGGACAGGTGGTTTATCAGGGGCCTTATTTTAAATAACCTGTCATGCAGGGGGTCATTTCTGGAGGGCACTGGGCATTATCATTAAAATGGAGAAACCACAGCAACTGTTCATATCTATCCCTCTTCATGGAAAAAGAGGGGTAGCCAGGATGGGGTTCTGACTCCAGTATGAACGTATGCTGGGTTTCTTCACAATCCCCATTACTAAAGTAAGGTTCCAAAACTTTTTAATCTCAGATATGTCAGTGGGGTGCCAGGTATTTTTTCTGACATACTGAGATTGTGGATTCTCTGACAGATACTGACTGGCATATACATTTGTTTAAGCAACTATATGCTCAAACATGGTATCCGTTAGAATCAGGGAGAGATAATTTATTGGCTCACATACTGAAACATCAAATGTGATGCTAGGAGTCTCTGTAAATTTGGGCATTTCTGGGGCAGTTAAATTTGGAGGTAGCCAATTTTGGTCATTTGTGCGACGCCTTCTTTTAGGTGGAGGGCAGGAAGCACCAGCATTAGACGCATCACTCAGGGGCTCTATATCTGATGTCGTATGGGTTGCGGGTTGCGCTGTCAGACAGAGCAGAGAGGGTTTCACTCCCTGAATCTTCAGCAAGAATGACATAAGCCTCTTCTGCTGAAAAGCGTGCCATAAGGGATTTTTTTTTCTTCCAATTACCATTTCACCACCACAAATTACCACTTCACCTCCCCCAAAATCCCACTAAACGACCCTATTTACCACCTTATTCCCTCAGATTTTTGTTTTGTTTAATATAACCTAAAAAAAATGTAGAAAAGCACTCGGAAGGGCGGTGATTGGGAACAGCAGGAAAGGGGTTAACAGTAACTAAAGAGCCCCACAAATAATCTTTTGGGCACTGATCAAAGCCCTAACAGGCTGATCACAGTGATATAAGTCTGATCACACAGTAGTAGCTTAGTGATCAGCAGCAAGAAATATAATATATATATATATTTGTAACTCCCACAAATAAACCCCAATGCCTTTGATCAGCACTGATCAAAGCCGTAACAGGTTGACCACAGTGATATTAGGCTGATCATAGTAGCAGCTCTGTGATCAGCAGCAAAAAATATATATTTTTTAAATATATATATTTTTTTATTTTCTCTCTTTTCAGAAGCACACACACACGCTAATCTGCCTTCCTCTCTCCCTCAGATCGCAGTGAGGGAAGAGAGGAAGCGGATACACTAATAGCCAATGACCGCATTTATTGGCTGTTACAGTGTTGCAGGGGACGATCGTTACACTGCCTGCGTGCTGATTGGATCCTGGGGGAGTGTCTGAGGTGCTAGGCACGTCCCCCAACCGGATCCAGCACGGAGGAGGCAACGAATGGGACACAGGAGAGAGAAAACCGTTAGGACTTTCTATTCTGTCCTAACGACACTAAAGCCCAGTGCAATTAGGACGGAATAGAACACCGTAACGGCATTAAAATGTTAAAGAAACAGCTCACACCATGCACAGCCTTTAAGGGACAAGCACACAGTCTTATCCGTATGAAGCTTGATGTAGCGTGTTTTTGGCGACCCTTTCAGGCGGCGGACAGACATTGCTGGAAATCAACCCTATCCAATACGTTCGGGTTGATTGACACCCCTGCTAGCGGCCTATTTGCCGTGAATCTGCAGGGGGCGGTATTGCATCAGCAGTTCACAAGAACTGTTGGTGCAATAATAAATGCTGAGAGCGTATGCTGTTGGCATTTATCAATGTGCGGTGGACATGATCCGCATTATCGGATCATGTCTGCTCGCACGTTCTTAAAAAGGCCCCATTGCCTTAAAGGAACAGCTCATAGCACTCACACAGCTCTTAAAGGGACACTAAACCCACATTTTTTCTTTCATGATTCAGATAGAGCATGCAATTTTAAGCAACGTTATAATGTACTCCTATTATCAATTTTTCTTTGTTGGCTACATGTCAGCCACAAAAAAGGAAGCGCTATCCATGGTGCTGAACCGAAAAATGAGCTGGCTGCTATGCTTTACATTACTGATTTTTAAATAGAGATAGCAAAAGAACGAAGAACATTTGATAATAGTTGTAAATTAGAAAGTTGCTTAAAATGTGGGTTTAGTATTCCTTTAAGGTACAGCCTTAAATAGATTGAGAAAGTGCACGCACTCACACTCCGAACCTGATGATCTAAAGCTCTTTGCTCTGTCAAGATTATCTAAGAAATCTCATCAGTACTGTGAGGTCCCTCAAACAATTTTATAAAGGCAAATTTTAGCCTGAGAGCTGTTTATCTCTCTAGCTAGGGAACAATATATTGCTATAAAAAAAAATGCCAGGGAGCTTTTCGATCATTTAGCCCACGGCCTTAAAGGAACAGCTTATAACACACAACTACACAAAGCGTTAGTCATGGAACACACACACACACACACTTAAAGGGCCAGCTAATGTGTGAATGCTATATGCCATCTTTTTAAAACTATGTATGACTATCTTGAGCCATGTCTTTAAAGGTTTGTGAACCATGAACAATCCCTTTAAGCCATTTCATGATGTGTGTACCTTTAAGAATGTGTCCACTTTGGCTGAGTAGTCACTTTGAAGACTGTGTGTTTGTGTGTGTGCCTGTCTCTGTAAGACTTGTGAGATAAGCTGTGTTTATGCATGATGAGGTTTGTCCCAGTAAGACTCTGTATTTGGGTGTGTCTTGTGTGTGCGCTAGCACTTTTAAGACTGTGTGTACAGGGTGTGTGCACCATACATGATTGTGTATGTTGTGGAATTGTATGACTGTAAAAATATTATTGTAATGTTTTATTACAACTGTCACATAATTACTAGGATCTGCCAAATTTATTAGTGCTGAGTGCAAGAGTAGAGCTACAGGATCCTGCACCTGTGACCCAATTCCTTACAATAAAGTAAAAATAATTTAGTCCAAAAGCATATAAGAAATGTAACAGTAATGTTTTGGGCTAGCATGTCCCTAATTATATGTAATTCAAATTAAAATTGCAGCCAAATTCCAAATCTACAAGTGTCAGGAATCTTCCTTTTCACCTATTTGGCCCAACCTACTTCCCCTTTAAATTTCTGCACACACCTTAACCAGGTGCTTAGTATTTTGAGTTTGTGAAAGACAACACTTGCTCTCTGTCTGAGCTCTTTCAAGGTTGCTGTTATTTATATTGCTACCTGGAGACTTTTGCTACCTTCATCGGATATAACCTGATATCTACCTGAGATTCTACTTTTGCTAACCAGTGTACCTTTCCTTTCGATTACTCTAAAGCCAATTTGTTTGTTTTCCTTCTGAACTGCAGGAATCACCTCACAGCTCTTACACAGACAGCCTGCAGCTTGCTTTCCAAACAAGCATTTTCGTCAGTTTCTCTCAGTGGATTTAACTTCCAAATTACCTTCATGTCTTGTGAGTAAACCATATTTCTACTATACTTACATTCGCTAATTACTGCACAAGTAAAACACTTTTACCGTTATTACCACATACTTAAGCCCCGCCACTTTTTCATCACAACTACGTTTTCTGCTTACTACAAACAAAGTTACCCGCGTGTTCAGAATTAGGATACTATATTGTTTCAACTCAAGTGCAAGTATCTATTCAACTGTTTGATACAGTAGCTAAGGAAGTATTGGATTTGTGTAAACTGTTTATTTGTTTGCTCCATAAGCAACTTAAATATTGTTGGGAATATTTTCTCACTCGTATTAACTTCACATAAAACTATTGAACTACTTCCAAGTAGTGATGTCGCAAACCTAAAAATTTGGGTTCGCAAACAGCGAACGCAAACTATCCTGAATGTTCGCGAACCGGGCGAACCCCCATTGACTTCAATGGGCAGGCAAATTTTTAAACCCACAGGGACTCTTTCTGGCCACAATAGTGATGGAAAAGTTTCAAGGGGACTAACACCTGGACTGTGGCATGCCGGAGGGGGATACATGGCAAAACTCCCATGGAAAATTACATAGTTGATGCAGAGTCTGGTTTTAAGCCATAAAGGGCATAAATCACCTAACATTCCTAAATTGTTTGGAATAACGTGCTTTAAAACATCAGGTATTATGTTGTATCGATCAGGTAGTGTCACCCCAGTGTCACTGGGGTGACACTGTGCCCTGGCAGGCAGGTCCTGAAACGCACACGTGTGAAGGAAACTGACTGCTATTATTTAACACAGTCAAAAAAGTGTTGTTTTTTTTTTAAATCTACACTACTGTTACAACAGATATGAGTTGCACTGGGGTGACACTGTGCCCTGGCAGGCAGGCCCTGAAACGCACACGTGTGAAGGAAACTGACTGCTATTATTTAACACAGTCAAAAAAGTGTTGGTTTTTTTTTTTAAATCTACACTACTGTTACACCAGATATGAGTTGCACTGGGGTGACACTGTGCCCTGGCAGACAGGCCCTGAAACGTACACGTGTGAAGGAAACTGACTGCTATTATTTAACACAGCCAAAAAAGTGTTTTTTTTTTTAAATCTACACTACTGTTATACCAGATATGAGTTGCACTGGGGTGACACTGTGCCCTGGCAGGCAGGCCCTGAAATGCACACGTGTGAAGGAAACTGACTGCTATTATTTAACACAGTCAAAAAAGTGTTGTTTTTTTTTAAATCTACACTACTGTTATACCAGATATGAGTTGCACTGGGGTGACACTGTGCCCTGGCAGGCAGGCCCTGAAATGCACACGTGTGAAGGAAACTGACTGCTATTATTTAACACAGTCAAAAAAGTGTTGTTTTTTTTAAATCTACACTACTGTTACACCAGATATGAGTTGCACTGGGGTGACACTGTGCCCTGGCAGGCAGGCCCTGAAACGCACATGTGTGAAGGAAACTGACTGCTATTATTTAACACAGTCAAAAAAGTGTTTTTTTTTTTTTTTAAATCTACACTACTGTTACACCAGATATGAGTGGTGGCGCTGGGCAAGTGGGCACAGTATACGCTGTGAGCCTGACACACACGCTAGCAGGCAGGCAACTGCAATTAGATTACACAGGAAAAAAAAAAAGCAGACTGATGTTCTAGCCCTAAAAAGGGCTTTTTGGGGTGCTGTCCTTACAGCAGAGATCAGATGAGTCCTTCAGGACTGTAGTGGACACTGAATACACTAGCCTAGCTACCAATTTCCCTATTAAATCAGCAGCAGCTACACTGTCCCTCCTCTCACTATGAATGCAGCTTCCAAATGAATCTAAAATGGATGCTGTCCAGGAGGTAGGAGGGTCTGGGAGGGAGTGTCTGCTGCTGATTGGCTGGAATGTGTCTTCTGACTGTGAGGTACAGGGTCAAAGTATTACGAATAGGGGGCGGATCGAACATCGCATATGTTCGCCCGCCGCGGCGAACGCGAACATGCTATGTTCACCGGGAACTATTCGCCGGCGAACTATTCACGACATCACTACTTCCAAGCAATAAGTAGTCTTAAAATAGTTAGCGATACATTCAACATATTTAAAGATATATTACTCTTTCTTTGTTCTGCAGCTGTGATCTATCTCTTTGAAAAATAAACAAACGTCAGTAAAACCTATCAAATCCTTACAACAAGGAACGCATTAATTGCATATAACACTGAATTAACCCAACATTACTCATACTAAAACTGGTCTGTACACTAGCTCAGGTATCAGGATTGCAATTTTACTAAATATTCTAATGCTTTCATATAAAGTTCTGAATGTGCTTACTACCATTATTATACTCAGACACAAATATTAACCTGTTTTCATTCCATTCATTTCAAAAGGACATTAAAGACTAAATGCATTTTATAAATATAATAGTACTGAGGTTTTCCTCCATCTAGTCATTGATGCCATCATGTTAAAATCTAGTTTTCCTTGAATTTCAGTGCTGATGTGTTTGCACATGTGCAACAACTCTCCTTCAGATACCTGCAGTTTAACCTAGGTTCCAAAATGACAGCATGAAATGTATTTAGTGTTTAATGTCCTTTAAGTCCTTATTTTATATTTATCAATGTCACTTGAGGCTGTTGCATTACCTGTTTTTTCTCTTTTCAATCAATGATTCTGATTCAATAGCCCATATAAACAGTTTAAAATAATTTATTGGAATCCTTGTTAGGATAGACATAGGCTCTGTACAAATCCAGGTCTTTGTGTGTTGCACTTTCACACGGGTGGGTCCTGTCCCGGGAACGACCCGGATGCGACTACCCGGGGCCATATTCGGCATTTGTTTATAAAAATTAATAACCTAATTACATGTCTAGTAGAAAATATTGCTTTTTTTGTGGAAGCCTTAAAGGACCATGATACCCAAATGTTGAAACATTTGGAAGTGATTGTCAGGGTTTTTTCCCTGTTGTGTTTGCCATGTGCTGCTGGCAGCCATTTTACTCACCTCTCTTCCTGACTATGGTACATTGTGTGGGATGCTGCTCATTTCCTGCACTTCCTTTTATGGCCAGACTGGTGTGCATCATCCATGTGAGACAGGATTCAGTCTCAGAATTGTGATGTCATCACTTATTATTTAAAGGGCCTTTGTTCAGTATGCTTTGCCTTTGCGTTGCCTCAGACCTGTTTACGAGAGTTCCAGTGTATTACCTGGCTGCCTGACGTCCTTCCTGGTTCCTGATCCCTGGCTTGTTCCTGACTCTGCTGTTTTCCTTGTTCCTGATTCCGACTCGTCTGACTATTCGCTTTGGCTCCTGACTCGGCTCGTCTGACTACCAGCTCTGGTTTTGACTCCTGGCTTCTTATTTGACTTGTGGACTTTTTTTTATTTTTTGCTATTAATAAAGGTGTGATTATTTTTGCACTTCTTCTCTCAGTCTGATTCCTGGCACCCTGACATTACGCAAAGGCCATGAATCCTTATGGTGCTAATAATCCACCTTTACCTGCCATCATTTCCAGGATGGATGAACAGGATCACCACTTGGATCAATTTACATTAGCCCTGCAAACCCTGCTGACTCACACTGCACATTTGGACCAAAGTGTCCCGCAAGTTATGGCTGCTCCTGTTTCCGCTGCTGCACCTATGCCTACCAGGAGCATGTCCGGTTCTGCACCTCTACCTCAGTGATATGGAGGCGATCCTATTCAGTGCAGAGGTTTTTTGAACCAGGTGGGCATTTACTTTGAGATGTTACCTCAGGTGTTTCCCTCTGACAGCGCTAAGGTGGGATTTCTCATCTCGTTACTCTCTGACACAGCTCTTGCCTGGGCTAATCCCATGTGGGAGACTAATAAACCTGTGATTTCAAATTACTCTGAATTTGTGGCCTCCTTTCGAAGGGTATTTGATGTTCCGGCTCGCTCCTCCTCTGCTGCTAAACAACTCATGTCCATTCAGCAAGGTACAAGATCTGTTGCTCAGTATGCTATTGAGTTCCGTACGCTTGCCGCAGAGGTAGGTTGGAACAATGAAGCCCTTGTTGCCGCCTTCTTTCATGGGCTCTCTGATGCGATTAAAGACGAAGTTGCTGCCAGAGATTTACCAGAGGATCTCGAGGCATTGGTGTCTTTTTTGATCCTAATTGACATCAGACTCAGAGAGAGGCCCTCTTTCAAGGAGCACTTGCGGAAGCCTCCTGTTCCGTTGTCTCCTACGTGTTCATTCCCACCCATGCCTCCCTCTCCTCCCATGCCTCCTGGTCCTGAGTCACCAGGTACTGATGAGCCAATGCAGCTGGGATTTACACATCTCTCCGCAGCGGAGAGGGCCTTTAGGAGGAGGGAGGGGCTCTGCCTCTATTGTGGGTTACAGGGCCACCTTTTGAAGTCTTGTCCTTACACGGCCGGGAAACGCACACACCTAAGGTCTTGTCGGGGGCAGACCTTGGGTGGTTTATCCTCGTCCCCGGAACCGCTTAAGGAGAAACCTTTGGTCACGGTTGTCCTTTCCTGGGTGGACTCCTCCATAGTCACTCAGGCTCTTGTTGACTCCGGTGCTGCGTGCTATTTCATTGACAGTGCTTTTGTATCAAAGCACTCCATTCCTGTTTTGCCTCAGTCTGTTCCGCTTGCTATTGAGGCCATTGATGGCAGGCCCCTTCAGCATGCACTCATTACTCACGAAACTGCTCCATTGTCCATGGCTGTTGGGGCTCTCCATTTTGAAACCCTCCAGTTCCAGGTGATAAACTCTCCGCATTTTCCGGTTGTTCTGGGTTATCCCTGGCTCCAAAAGCACAATCCCAGTCTCGACTGGCGCAGGTCCGAAATTTTGTCATGGTCCCCACGATGTATTTCCACTTGTCTTAGGAAACCAGTTAAAGTCTTGTGCACTTCTTCGGTATCTCAATTGCCAGAGGAGTACCGAGAGTTCCTAGATGTGTTTGACAAGGTGCGTGCCGGTACGTTGCCTCCTCACCGGTCTTACGATTTTGCCATAGAACTGCAACCCGGAGCCATTCCTCCTCGGGGCTGGGTGTACCCTCTGTCTGTTGCAGAGAATTGTGCTATGGAGGAGTTTGTTGCCAATGCTCTGTCGCGGGGGATCATCTGCAAATCCTGCTCTACTGCAGGGGCTGGCTTCTTCTTTGTGAAGAAAAAGGGTGGTGAGTTAAGACCATGTATCGATTATAGGGGTCTTGGAGCGGACATTATGACTATCTTGTAATGCCCTTTGGCCTATGTAATGCTCCTGCTGTTTTTCAGGAATTTATTAATGATGTCCTACGAGATATGTTGCAACAGTGTGTTCTTGTGTACTTAGACGACATCCTCATACACTCACCCACACTTAAGGCTCATCGTTCTGATGTTACACGGGTTCTTCAGAGACTACGTGAGAACGGCCTGGTTTGTAAACTCGAGAAATGTGAGTTCCATCAGACTCAAGTAACCTTCCTAGGTTATGTTATCTCTGTTGCAGGGCTCTCCATGGATCCTGTCAAGTTATCTGCAGTTCTGCAGTGGCCTCGCCCAGTTGGTCTTCGGTCTATTCAACGTTTTTTGGGGTTCGCCAATTACTATAGAAAGTTTATTAAAAACTTTTCTTCCTTGGTCAAACCTATCACAGACATGACCCGTAAAGAGAATGATCCACTCCATTGGTCACCTACTACCATTAAGACCTTTGATAGTCTTAAGACTGCCTTTGCTGCCGCTCCAGTTCTGACTCATCCTAACCCTGTCCTGCCTTTTGTTCTTGAGGTCGATGCATCTGAGACTGAAGTAGGTGCCCTCTTATCTCAACGTCCTACGCCTGACGGTTCCTTGCATCCGTGTGGTTTATTCTCTAATAAATTGTCTCCAGCGGAGTGCAATTATGAAATTGGCGACAGGGAATTACTGGCCATAATTCTGGCACTTAAGGAATGGTGGCATCTTCTGGAGGGTACTAGCATGCCAGTGCTCATTGTTACTGACCACAAGAATTTAAGTTATCTATCTGAAGCAAAACGTGTGTCGCCCGACAGGCCAGATGGGCGCTATTTTTGTCTCGGTTTAATTATGTGGTCTGCTAGTAAGAATGTTAGGGCTAATGCCCTCTCTCGACAATTTTCGCCTCTGTCCAAGGAGGAGTCTGCACCTACTCCTGTTATACCTCCTGACCATATTTTGGCTACCATACATACTAATTTGACTTCTCCCTTGGGGGAGGAGATCCTGGCTGCACAAACCAATGCACCTCCTGAGAAACCTAGTGGTAAGTGTTTTGTTCCTGAGAATCTTCAAACTAAACTTTTGCACACTTACTACTATCCTAAAGTCGCAGGTCTCCCAGGCAAGAACCAAATGATTTGTTCTGTCACTCGACAATTCTGGTGGCCAGGTCTTCGTTCTGATGTTGCTGCGTATGTTGCCTCCTGCTCAGTTTGTGCACAGAATAAGACTCCTCGACGTCTTCCTGTGGGTCTTCTTCAACCTATTGCTAATGGTGAGCGTCCTTGGACACATCTTTCCATGGACTTCATTGTCGAGCTCCCTGTTTCCAATGGCAATACTGTTACCCTTATGGTGGTTGACCGTTTTTTCTAAAATGTCACATTGCATTCCCTTGATGAAGCTGCCTACCGCTCAGGAGCTTGCTTCAATTTTTGCCCGGGTGGTCTTCCGTTTACATGGGTTACCCAAGGAGATAGTGTCAGACCGGGGTAGCCAGTTTGTCTCCAGATTTTGGCGTTCCTTTTGTGCTCAAATGGGGATCCAGCTTTCTTTCTCCTCGGCATATCACCCTCAGTCCAATGGGGCTGCGGAACTTTCTAACCAAGCTCTGGAACAGTTCCTCCGTTGCTATGTCTCAGATCACCAAAATAATTGGTCTGAACTGTTACCTTGGGCAGAGTTTGCTCGTAATAGTGCTATTAATGCTTCCTCCAAGATATCCCCGTTCATGGCAAATTATGGGTTTCAACCATCCTTGTTGCCCAATTCATTTATGTCTCAGGGTATTCCGTCTTTGGAGGAGCATCTCCGGCATCTCCTTTCCCCGTGGCTGCAGATGCAGGATTGCCTTCATCATTCTATGCAGCCCCAAAGGTTCCAGGCTGATCGTAGGCATCTGCCCGCACCTTCCTACCAGGTTGGTGAGAGAGTTTGGCTGTCCTCCCGCAACTTGAACCTTCGTGTACCTTCCAATAAATTGTCTCCCCGTTATGTTGGTCCTTTTCGAATACTCCAACGGGTTAATCCTGTGGCCTACGCTCTTGACCTTCCTCCTGCTATGCGCATCTCCAATGTTTTTCATGTCTCCCTCTTGAAACCATTGGTTTGTAATCGGTTTACCACTGTGTTGCCTCGTCCCCGTCCTATCTTTGTTGACAACCATGAGGAGTATGATGTCAGCAGCATTATTGACTCTTGCATGTCCAGGGGCCGTGTACAGTATTTGGTTCACTGGAGAGGCTACGGTCCGGAGGAGCGTTCTTGGGTTCCCTCCTCTGATGTTCATGCTCCCGCCCTCCTCTGTGCCTTCCATGCCTTCCATGCCCGTTTCCCCAATAAGCCTTTTGTCCTCTCGCGGGGGAGGGGTCATTGAGGAGAGGGTACTGTCAGGGTTTTTTCCCTGTTGTGTTTGCCATGTGCTGCTGGCAGCCATTTTATTCACCTCTCTTCCTGACTATGGTGCATTGTGAGGGATGCTGCTCAATTCCTGCACTTCCTTTTATGGCCAGACTGGTGTGCATCATCCATGTGAGACAGGATGCAGTCTCAGAATTGTGATGTCATCACTTATTATTTAAAGGGCCTCTGTTCAATATGCTTTGCTTTTGCGTTGTCTCAAACCTGTTTGTGAGAGTTCCTGTGTATTACCTGGCTGCCTGACGACCTTCGTGGTTCCTAATCCCTGGCTTGTTCCTGAATCTGCTGTTTTCCTTGTTTTTGATTCCGTCTCGTCTGACTATTCGCTTTGGCTCCTGACTCGGCTCGTCTGACTACCAGCTCTGGTTTTGATTCCTGGCTTGTTATTTGACTTGTGGACTTTTTATTATTTTTTGCTATTAATAAAGGTGTGATTATTTTTGCACTTCTCGTCTCAGTCTGATTCCTGGCACCCTGACACATACAAGCCTTCTGCAGCTTGTCTTTCTGACTTTTCATCTGATGTCTCCAATAATGCTTTAACACTAATTGCACCTTCCTTATTTTAATCACTGATGTTCTGCCTTTCACAAACACTGATTGGTCACTGTGTGTAAGAGTAAGAGATGGCATTATTCCTGCTAGTAGTCTTCCAGTATTTTGGTAAATATTTTATAGTCGCTATTTAAAAACGAGATAGATCTATATGATGCCGTCAAGGTCGGGTCCCCACCTTGTTTCGGGAGTTTACAAATATTTGCTTGTATAAAAAATTCACCCTCTGTCTTCATAATAGCATTAAAGAGTTTGGCTAGTGTCTTTGACACATCATCTAACAAGAGTTTATAAAATTCACACCTGCCACTTTTTTAAGAGGTCTCTAATCACTTTTTTTCATTTCTGTTGCTGGTATTTGGGACCTCTTCCCAAAACGTAATCTTTTTATCATCATCAAGCTCTGTTGAGCGGTATAATTCCTTATAATAAGCACAAAACTCATCTACCAATAATGTATCATGTACTTTCAAGGCCAAATAACACTGGGTTTCCTGGTCATTTTAGTGATATTGGCTAAAGTACTACTTATTTTGTTACCAAATCTGTAGAAGCGGGCTTTCAGTTTAGTCACAGAGTAATGGGATTTTTGTATAAGCATAGTGTCTCTTTGATATTTCCCTGTCATGTATCCAGCCAGTTAAAATCACTAGGAAGCCTAAGATATCTATTGTGTGCATTTATGACCTGTTTTATAAGAGATCCTCTGCCTGGTTATACTTTTAACTCTCCTGCCCCATAGGACATTATGACCCTCAGAGTACTGCTTTAGCTGTCTCTCAAAATAATTGGGGAGTCGAAGGATGCCCAACATTTATTTCCACATAATGAAAATATTCCCCTTTTAGGTAGTTTAGTAGGTTGGGTTATCTGTATAAATAATACGTGAATTTCCCTCCTTAAAATTGGGCATCTATTTGCTGCGGTCAATGCGCTCGCCAGATATCGCTGACGCAAATCTAAATTTGTTGGTCTTATTTATCAATATGTCTCTCAAACTCACGCGCGTCAAGTCAGGCGTGAATAGCATCGGACAGTTGAGTGTT